>NC_067493.1:14487337-14684837 GCF_947179515.1 Apodemus sylvaticus | reverse complement strand
CAGAGAGAAACCAGAGCCTTTGGGTCTGCTATTCTGAATGGCTGACCAGGGCTGTCTCTTACCGCTGTTGGGGGCACAGTATAGGTCTGGCGTTCAGGCACATTTGCCTGTAGTGCACCCCAGTGTTTAAAACAGCACCCACCAGGAAAGGTGCCTCTGTGGAGGCAGTGGAGGTGATCGGACCGGGAAGATGACTCCAGGCCCTGCAATTGATTGCCTCTCACACTCTTTGTGAACTCCGTGTGTTATGTTGCACACACATACACACACACACACACACACAAGAAACAGGTGAAGTGTTCCCTATCTGCGGTGCCTGGGAACTGATGCTTCCAGCCCCAGTGGATTTAGATTTGGGTGAATTGGGGTAGACCTGACCCAGTGGTCACCCCTCAAAATCAAAATCTGTGTCTCCAAAATCTGCAGACACAGAGCTTCCATCTTTATGAGTTTCAGCTTTGCCAGGTGGTGGTGGCCGCAGCGCAGGCATTTAAACCCAGCACTCAGGAGGCAGAGGCAGGCATAGTCTGTGAGTTCAAGGCTAGCCTGGTCTGCACATGTCTTGCAGGACAGCTAGAGTTATAAAGAAAAAACCCCGTCTTAGTAACTTAATTAATTAATAATGAAAGCTTCAGATTTAAAACATTTTAAGATTTGGGATTTTCAGATCTGAGCTCCTTAATCTATGCAGTCTACAACATAAGGCTGTCATTATATACTAGAAAAAGAAGGGGGGGGGAAGACACCCATTCATTCTTTTTACCTTGGAAAAAGAAGTATTTTTTTCATTATATTTCTGTTCTTATAATATCTTGCCCACTTTAAAGGAACAAGAGAACGCCATAATGTTTATGTAAAATGTCAACACAGACTATAGTTTTCCCTTCAAAAGAATTAAGACTTTTTCTTCTTAAGCCCTTGAGCCACATCTTAGTGGGCGTGGCCTGGGACTCCGGTTGACCTGACCGATATGTTCCACCATGGAAGATTTCCTAGTTAGAACTTGTGACATTTACCAAATGCATTGTGGGAGTCTGAAGGCAGGCATGTGACCCAAAGTGGGGCATCCCAGCTGCAGGATGTCAATCTGATGACATCATTATCTTGTATTGATGGAAGCCAGAGACCTGCTAAGAAAGTATTGCAAAGGTTTGACTTATTGATCAAATGGGTATTAGGTCAGACTCCAGGGTAAACAAAGAATGGGTGTTAAGAAGACTAAAAATAGTCAGGCAGCAGTGACTCACACCTTTAATCCCAGCACTTGGGGGGTAGAGGCAGGCGGATTTCTGAGTTCAAGGCCAGCCTGGTCTACAGAGTGAGTTCCAGGACAGCCAGGGCTACACAGAGAAACCCTGTCAAAAAAAAAAAAAAAAAAAACGGGGGAAAAAAAAGAAAAAGAAAAACAATAACAAACAAAATATAATCCAAGAAGATTTTAGCTCTGGGCGGTGGCAGCATTCCAACTCTCCACAATAATGAGGTTCTGATTGGTCATTCGTTGTGGTGGTGTCTTCAACTAATATGTCCCCCAACCCCCGGGGACTTCAGTTCACAAAAGAAAGCTGCTAGTTTCATATCTGTATTCAGTTGAGCCTGGCTAGGAAAACCTTTGCTGTTTATTAGTTCTTCAGAGTTCTATTAAGTCATGGCATGGTGGCTTATACCTGTAAAACCTCAGGAGGCTGAGGCAAGCCTTGGCTACATAGTTAGCCCAGGCCAGCCTGCAAGACAAAATGAGACAGAAACAAAGCAAACCAACCATTTTTTTTAAAGATTTGTTTATTTCATGTATGTAAGTACACTTGTCACTATCTTCAGACATGCCAGAAGAGGGCATCAGATCCCATTACAGGTGATCGTGAGCCCCCATGTGGTTGCTGGGAATTGAACTCAGTACCTTTGGAAGAGCAGTCAGTGCTCTTACCACCACCCCACCCCAGCCATCTCTCCAGCCCCAAATCAGCCATTTCTTTAAAGGTCTATTAAAATGTCTCCATAGCTGGGTGTGGGGGCATACAACTTTAACCCCACACACACTTGGTGTTTATGTTTTCCTTTCTGTTCTGATCTTGCTGGGTCCTGAACCCAGAGATTCTATATGAGGCAAATGCTCTGCCCATGAGCGTGTGTTCATCCTAGTACTCGGGAAGCAGAGGCAAGCCTATCTCTGAGTTTACCAACACACACACACACACACACACCCGTCTCTACAGAGCATACCAGGCTGACTGGAACACATAGGGAGGCTCTGTCTCCAAAAGTTAATTAACTAATTAAAACTAAAACATCTAAATAAAAAGAACCTAAACATAAAAAGTTGGCTTCTCTTTATTAATCCTTCCTGATTTCTGGTTCACCTTTCAAAGGGTTAAATCTTTTGTTCCTGTGGTTTATTTAACAATAGCGTATCTTGACGTCATCCTTTGAAAATTATTTATATACATTTGACGTGTGAAGATACATGATTTCTAACCTTAGTCAGCTCAAGAAGAGTGGAAAATTTTAGCCGCTCTGTGAACACATGCTTAGTTGTTTTACACACACACACACTCACACACACACACACACACACACACACGTAAGTGGTGCTCCACCATTCCCACTAAGAGATAGCCGTTCAACCCTAGAATGCTTTCATAATTGTATGAACTTGAGTGTTTGCAGCGAGTTTAATCCAAAGGCACCTGTCCAACATAAATAATAAAAGAACATTCTAAAAATACCCACTTAAGGAATTAGGTGTGTACTGGAGACACAGTTGTCCAGGGAACCAATGACCATCGTTCACTGCACAAACAACTGGAGGGCAGTGAGTTTCTCAGAAGAGATTTCTTTTTATTCCTAGGTGATTTTTTCCTCGTGTGGGGACCTGGACCTGCCGGAGCATCAGACAAGCCTGGTGTCGTCCGAGGACGGCGCCCGGGAACAGGAGAACATGGATGACGCCAACAGTGAGCAGCAGTTCAGAGTCTTCAGGGACTTTGACTTCCTGGACGTGGAACTAGAAGACGGGGAGGTACGGTGTATTCTCTGTCACAGTCAAACGCTTGCTTGGCCTGCCTAACGAAACGGTGTGTCGCTTTCTCCTCTGACTGCTCTCTGCAGCAAGTTCTCTAGTTAGGAAGTTGTAAACTCAGTTTTGAATCAAGTTCTGCAAAGAACAGCTGCTTCACTGTTGCACAAATCACCCCACCCTTCCTGTCTGAGCCCTGAAGCAAAAGCTGCCGAAATATTTTTAAAAGGCTAAGATCTGAATCATAATGACTACACTAACACTGTGTGTGTAGTCTGAGGGAGAATTTTTTTTTAAATAACAGGAATGCATCATTTTTAAGACTGGGACCTGGGCAAAATATGCTAACAATTTCATTTCTAAAGTAAAGTTGCTGTGATTCAGTCACTTCAAAGCCTGCATTGGCACCCCGTGAGATCGGAGCCCTCAGGCTCCTGCATTCCTGTGCTGTGTTTAATGAAATCATTAGTGCTTAGAATGAAATATAAAGTATGAGACAGAGACAGAGACCTGTTTCAGGGCTGGTTGGTAGTTGGCATTCCAGACATCTGGGGCAGCTGAATTCAAGTCGCGGCAGGTGTGTGCAGATCTGTTTGTCTGGAATGGTAATAAGCTCTATTTCTGCTATCTGTGGGCCTGGGAGGAAGAAGAGAACCACCTTTGATTGTACAGCTCTGGGCATGTTCCCTGGCAGAGGCAATGTCTTGCCTCTAAGGAATGAAAACTCAAGACTGCCTCTCCTAATGCTGCATTGGTCAATTCCTACTTAACAAATGCGCTCTCAGTTCCAACTACAGCCCTTACAGTCAAAGGCCCAAAGTGCAAGTTGATCATAGCCTGTGCTAGGTCGGTGCCGCCTAACTTAACTGTGATTTCATGGGAAAATGAGAGTCTGAGTGGCTTACAGAAAGGGTGTGACTCCTGGTAATGCACATGAGACCCATGTGCTGGCTTCTGTTGTCCTTCCAGGGCCAGGTCTGCCCCATGTCTGTCCCTGCAGGAGAGATATCTCGCAAGTTCATAGCACATTGAGTAAGCCCAGACTTAGGAGTGTCAGGGCGCTGGCTGCAGCCGGCAGTGCTGGTCAGTGGGAAAGCAAGTGCTTACTGTACTCAAGGCCCTGGGCTGTATTTTCATGGCTACCTCTCTGCCCTACCCCCACAGAAGTTAGTAAGAGGAAAAAGGACTTCCGGATGTTGTGGTACCCACCTTCAACCTCAGCACTGGGGAGGCAGAGACTGATTTCTGAGTTTGAGGCCAGCCTGGCATTCTGGGATAGCCAGGCCTGCATAGTAAGACCCTGTCTCAAGAAACAAAAAGGAAAGGAAACAAAATACTGACACTCCCCCCCACCCCCAGGCAAGCTTCAAATGAACGCCTGCTTAATTTTCATCTTAAACTGTTCACAAGCCTATTAAGAGGATTGTAGAGGATTCTGCTAACCATAATTACTGACCAAGAAGGAATTCATTAAATGCAGTGAAGATGGTTTCGAAACGATACCGCAAAACACAATGAGTCTGGCGTTCTTTGAAACGCCTGTGAGCCAGGGCTTCATGCTCGGCTGAGGTCAGGGTTCCTTGATCTAGCAGCTGACCTAACACTGTTCTTAGGTTGGGGTTCAAGTGCAGCCCCCTCTGCTTTCCAGATGTTAAACTGACATCAAGGGAGCCATCCTCCTCCTGTCTCAGCCCAGGATCGTGTTACAGAGTGGCCTGGAAGGCATAATTCCAGAACTGCTAGCTCAGTGGCAGAATACTTATCTAGCAAGTCTAACAGGCTTGACTACCTGACTATCTCAGCCCAGAGAAAAGCAAAACAAACAAACAAACAAACAAACAAAACTGAAGTTTTGAAGTTACCTGTCATTATCTCAACATTGTCCTAAGCAACAGCAACTGACAACTGAAACTCTCGTTAGTCACCTTATCCTCTAAGGTTAAGATGTTAGAGAGCTAGAGGAAGCTCAGCAGTTAGCAGCGCCAGCTGTCTCCTGGGTCCAGTTCCCAGCACCCACCTGGTGGCTGACAGCCATCTCTAACTTTCAGGTCCAGGGAATCCAACGCCCTCTTCTGGCTTCTGCAGGCACTGCATGTGAATGGTGTGCATAGATTCATGCGAAACACTCCATACACAAAAAATTAAATCGGTATTTTCTCAAAGATTCGCATTTGTGTAAGGGCCGGGCAGTGGTGGTGCACACCTCTAATCCCTAGCACTTGGGAGGCAGAGGCAGGTGGATTTCTGAGTTCAAGGCCAGCCTGGTCTACAGAGTGAGTTCCAGGACTATACAGAGAAACCCTGTCTCAAAAAAAACAAAACAAAAACAAAACCATTTGTATAAGGAGCTCAAGAAAATAAGAAAAATAAATCTAGACAAAGAAGTAAAATAAACACTTTTGTGATCCCAGGTCCTTGGAGGCAGGAGGGTCTCTTGAGCCCAGGAGTTTAAAATTAGCCCAGTCAACACAGATAACCCCTGTTCAGAAATAAAGAAGAAAACCCTTTGAGGATGCTTTCCAGTTTCTGAACTAAAAGAAAATAAAAGACACTGAAATGCCAAGCTCAGTAAAATGGAAGAATTTGAGCTTTGAGTCCTCGTGAATGTCAATGGGTATAATAAAAACTTCCAGGGCTGGAGGGACTGCTCAGTGGTTAAGAGCACTGACTGCTCTTCTAGAGGTCACGAGTTCAATTCCCAGCAACTACATGGTGGCTCGCAACCGTCTGTAATGAGATCTGATGGCCTCTTCTGAGGTGTCTGAAGACAGCCACAGTGTACTTGTACACATTAAATGAATAAATATGTCTTTAAAAAAATTTCCCGTGGACCTAGCAGAAGTGGTCAGATGTCCTCTGCAGGCTTCATGGCGCAGAATCAGGCATGCAAATAACTTGTGATCAAGCCAGTGATTTTAGCAGACTCTGGCTTCTTCATCAAAACAGAAAACAAAGAAGCAACATCCCAAGTTAATTTCTGAATCTTAATAAAATCTCCATCACAGCTTTTTGCCCTTGGAGTTTGCCAGATTTTTTAAAGGGGCTGTGTCCCCAGGGTTCTAATCTCCCATCTGCAGTGGACTGATCACAACCGCACTTTTTTATCTTTGGAAGTGGGATCAACGGATCCCACTTTCTGACCCCTTTTTCTCTCCCGTGACATTTAAACATTTCCTCACAAACAAGTATTCAGACATTCTAAATAAATAGGTGTTGATGAGAACAGTGTCTAGTGTCTTCGGCTGAAGTAGGAAGCTGCTTCTGCCAGTGGGCTCATTCATGACATTACCTCAGCCCTGTCACCTGCGGGAAGGCATGAGGGAACTCTGAGGAGAGGACTGATTTTTCTCCTCGGAGCTCAGGCCTGTTTTCCTTCTTTTGTAAGAGTTGTGTCTACTGAAGAATCTGTTGCTAACACTGTTACTTCTTGTTGTGTGGAAACTAAAATGCACTGGAGTGTTTTATACATTATATCATTTTAAATAGACCTTTTGTTTGTTTTTCTGTCCATTCAAACTGCTCCCAGGAACTTCAGGTAAGACGCTGTTACTCTTACTTAATTCCAGTGCACAAGCAGGTGCATTGTCTCATTGTATAGTTCTGTAACAACCTGAGCACTTCCCCTTCCCTCCAGCACGCCTTTGTGTGTAGACGTCTGCTTAAGTGTTTGATAGAAGAGGGGTTGGGGGGGGCAGGGGTTTGTTTGTTGTTTTTTGTTTGGTTTGGTTTTGCGCCCCCCCCCAACTTGGCTGCTCTAGTATCGAAATATCTTCTAAAATATGAAAATGCTTTATCATCCGTAGTTCTGGGAGTTGCATGGCTGCATCTCTTAAGAGGAGATCTGTGATCTATGGGCAGACACCCTAGGGTCCCTTAGGAAGGAGTTTTGTTGCTCTGTAAATGGTGAAACCACTTAGGGTGTACCTAAGCGGTATAGCATCTACTTAATGTGAATGAGGTCCTGAGTTCCAGCCCCAGCACTACAGGAAAAGCAGAAATCAAAAACAAACAAAACACTTCCTTTTCTAAGAATCCAAAGCTACCTCTCTGTGTCTGGCAACTAGATAAATTAATTTTCATCCAAACCAAGTGTTCTGCAAGGAAAGAACAGGGCTAATAACAGTGATATCAGTCAGGTGATAAAGCCTGGCCCCTGGCTTCAGCAAGCTGACCCATGGCCCTGTCACTTTAGGACTCACTTTATTTGGAAAATTGTATTTATTTATTTATTTATTTATGGCTAGGGATAGAGCAATAGGAGATTGTTTTCTTATCATGCACAAAGACCTGATTCAATCCCTGGCACTCTAATAATAACATTTTTGGGGGATTTGTTTTGGGTTGGGTTTTTTTGTTGTTGTTATTTTGGGTTTTGGTGGGTTTTTTTGGTTTTTTGTTTGTTTGTTTTTCAAGACAAGGTTTCTCTGTGTAGCCCTGGCTGTCCTGGAACTCACTCTGTAGACCAGGCTGGCCTTGAACTCAGAAATCCACCTTTCCCTTGCCTCCAAGTGCTGGGATTAATACAGTTTCGTTTTAAATAATTTCAAGAATATTATCTTTGACACTTCTAGGGTATTTGTCAATATTCTGCTATCTCAGGATGAACGCTGGGTGTTTTGTTTAAATTTGACAACTGTGTGTGCCAACGGTCCATCTGAAATAGCTGCTCTGTATTGTCACACATACAGTCTGGCACCATGAACCAACAGGGTTTGGGCTTTTACTTTGTCTGTGACCTCAGGTACAGATTGGGCATCTGGCGGAGAGCCAGGATGGGAGGCTCCAACCCAGTGTATTTGTGCCATGCTGAGAAAGCTGAGCTCGGAGCTGGAAAGATAGCTCAGTGGTTAATAGCAGTAGCCGCTCTTGCAGGGGACCCAAGTTCAGTTCCCAGCACCTTCAGGACAGTACACAAATATCTTTAACTCCAGTTCCGGGAGATCTTACACCCTCTCCTGACCTCTGCTGGCACAACATGCACATGGCACCTTGGCACACATGCAGACAGTACACATAAAATAAAAATAATTTAAGAAAAAGCTAAACTTTTACACACTATAGACTTATGTTTTTTAAATACAACTTATTATTATGTGTAAGTACACTGTAGCTGTCTTCAGACAGTCCAGAAGAGGGCGCCCAATCTCACTACAGATGGTTGTGAGCCACCATGTGGTTACTGGGATTTGAACTCAGGACCTTAGGAAGAATAGTTCATGTTCTTACCCACTGAACCATCTCTCCAGTCTGGCTCTTGGACTATTATGCTGCTTGCTGATCTCCCATCGGAAGCATAGCTTTACCTCAGGAACCATTAGGTGTCAATCAACCATCCAATGGTATGGAGTCCTGGGGTCTCACTCACATGACTTTTTGTTTATCATCAGAGTGTGCCTTAGTTAGGATTTCTATAGCTGCAATGAAACACCATGACTAAAAAGCAGCCTGAGGAGGAGAGGGTTTATTTGGCTTATACCTCCACACTGCTGTTTATCATGAAAGAAGTCAGGACAGGAACTTAAACAGGATGGGGACCTGGAGGCAGGAGCTGATGCAGAGGCCATGGAGGTGTACTTACATATAATAAATAAATATATCTTGTTTTAAAAAATAAGTCTATAGTGTGTAAAAGTCTAGCTTTTTCTTAAATTATTTTTATTTTATGTGGTTTACTCTGTCAGCATACTTTCTTATAGAAGCCAGGACCACCATCTCAGGGATAGCGCCACCCACAATGGGCTGAGCCCTCCCTCTCTGATCACTAATTTAGAAAAAGCAGTACAGCTGGATTTCATAGAAGTATTTTCTCAACTGAGGCTCTTTCCTCTCTGATGACTCTAGCTTGTATCAACTTGACACACACAACCAGCCAGTATGGTGTAGCTGTCTTCCTTTAGTTCTGCTTCAGGACACAGAAAACCAAACCCCACATTCATTTCTGCAGAAAATAAAAAAGTTATGTCAGCCAAATAGACTTCTCTAATGGCTGGTGCTTTGTAGAGAAGATCTGAGATACAACTCCAGGAGTTAACGCTTCCCTGTCAGACTATACCAGTTCTCACTGAATCAGAATGGTCAAGTCTGCAGGAAATCTTCAGGGCCAAGGCAAGAACTTGAACCACTTCCCAGCTTGGGACAATTTAAAGATGAGTCTTAAGCAAAAGCCAAGATGTGGCTTCTGATTAGTGCATGGCCCCTCAAACTTCATACAGCTCTCACAGACTTTAATTCTGCATTTTCCCCCCTGTGGAATCTGCTGCGGCAAAACAGCGGGGATGTTTACCTAATGCACTTCTACTTAACAGCCAAGGAATTCCGGAATGTGCTCTGAGCATACTTGTTTCCCCTCCCGAAACCTCTAACTAAACAGAGGCTGGTGGGGGAGGGGGTGTAAGCTAATTTTAAAGTTATTTTAATGTTAATAATCTCCCTCTCTTTTTTGAGGGGGGACCAATTTTTGAAAACACAAAATTTTCTTCAATTTACCAAAATCAACTTTAAGAAATATGAATTTCGAATACATATAGTGATTTATTTACAAATGTTTAAAAAAATAAAGAAAGAAATATGAATTTCCTGCTGGGTGTGATGTTGCACACCTTTAATCCCAGCACTTAGGAGAGAAAGAGAGGGAGGGAGACAGGCAGACAGAGGGACGGACAGACAGACAGATGGACAGACCGACAGAGAATTGGAGGGCTGCCTGCTCTACAAAGTGAGTTTCAGGCTATCCAAGGAGACCTTGTTTCAAAAAAAAAAAAAAGCATATATACAAATATGTGTGGGGTCTGTGTGTGTATGTGTGTGTGTACCTAACACATCAAAGAGAAGTGTGCCTTCACTTCTACTTGTGAGATAACACACATTTCCAGAAAAGCTTTGCTTATTTTTGTCTCCTCTTGTTGGTAAACTGGTGTGTGAGCATCAGAGCAGACAAGGGCTTGAGAGTTGACGGGGACCACTTTTATCTCTAAGCTGGGACTGATGGTGTAAAGGTGTGTGCGTGCTGGAGGGCACGGGCGTGAAAAGTCGGTGGTGGTGTGATTTCAGGGGGAGAGCATGGACAACTTCAACTGGGGAGTGCGCAGGCGCTCCCTGGACAGCCTGGACAAGTGTGACATGCAGATCCTGGAGGAGCGCCAACTCTCAAGAAGTACTCCCAGCCTAAATAAAATGAGCCACGAGGATTCAGATGAGTCATCAGAGGAGGAGGACCTCACAGCCAGCCAGATCCTGGAACATTCAGACCTTGTAAGTAGGGACTCTCCCACTGGAGCGTCGGGAAGCCTGGGGTTTGGTTTGCTTTTTTTGAATTAATTCAGGAGTTTTGTTTCCAGCTAACTTGACTCTGTATGGCTGCTGTCCTGAAATCTGACAGCTGGGGGGCCAGTCTCAGTGACCTCCTCTCTGTAGGGCACTGTAGGCAGCACTTGGTACCCTGAGGCCTGACTCATACCCGCTCGCCTACTACGGTGTTTGTGTGCTAATTACAACCAATGATGTATAGAACTTTACCTGTCAGCCGAGCACTGGGGAGCGATGGTGTTCTTCTGATAGGAACTTCCTGTTACATTTTCTTTGCTTTGCTTTCTAAACAGATCATGAACCTCTCCCCCTCTGAGGAGGCCAGTCCTATGGGGTTGCTGACCAGCGCCTGTGACTCCACCCCCGCAGACTCTCATTCCTTCAACGCCAGAATGGCAAACTTCGAAACTTCTTTGCCTGATATAAATAATCTGCAGATTTCAGAGGGGTCAAAGGTGAAGAGATTTGTGGAATTTCTATTGTAGTTCCCTTAAGGGGTTGGGGGGAAGACACACACACACACACACACACACAAAGTCCTGTTAAGAATTCGTAGAGGACTGTCCAAAGTGGAGGGGCTTTGTGCCTCCCTCTGGTGTTAGTGAAATGCCTGAAGCTCCTGCCCAGCCCTGTGCTCTGAAGTTGTTTTATGCTCACAGACTTGAGCAGACCTCCCTTTGGCGGAGAGATTCAGCCTGAGGCCTTTGTAAAATGAAATACTTGACTACTGACTGACTGAAAAAGAAAGCTGTGGAGAGAGACTGTTGTGGCTGCAAGAGTGTGGTGGATTTTATAAAACAATTCTCTAAGTGAGGTGTAGGAGTATGTGCACACTGGGGGAATTTTTCCACGCGTGGGAACCAATTAATACAATTTGCTCATTGAGTCAGTGCTCGCCTTTTGGCGAACAATAGGAATATTTAATGTCGATCACACAGAATTATGCCAAATTTGCATAAAACTCTCCTAGCTAGACTCCCTGAGGGGAAGAGTTATCTAATGCATATAATTTCCTTAGACAAAAAAAAAAAAAATCTTGTGGATAGTTCATTTAAGGTTTATTTTATCAAAATTCACAGAAAATATCCTGCCCATAAAACCATTCATTTGCATGCTGTAACCACAGGTATGACCTTTAGTGTAGAATTTTATTTCTTTATATTAGCGATACCAAAATAGTCTGTCACGGTTAGAATAGAATTAGTCATTCCTGATCTTGATTTTGGCTATAGTTTTGCAGCTTTGAAAGAGAAAAAAAAATTATGGTGTGTGTGTGTGTGTGTGTGTGTGTGTGTGTGTGTGTGTGTGTGTATGAGAGGGGGAGGGAGAGAGAAATACTGCTCTAGAGGAAAACTATAACACTTTCTAGATCATTATACAATATGCTGAAATCAAGAAACTCCTGAATGCTTTAAACCAATAGCAACCACTAAAGTGCGATTATCTAAAAATATTCGAGCTGAAAAGAATTATTTCTATGATTGCCCTAACTTAAAAGGAAGGATAAGAACTATACTTGGGATTCTTGGAGTTGGATCCTGTTTTGGCCAAAAAAAAAAAAAAAAAAAAAAAAAAAGCCCCGTGGACAAACTCTTGTTCTAAATTGAAAAATACTAGAACGTTAATCCCAAGATCAAGACATAAGTTAGATTTCTTGGGAAAAAACATCAGAAAATATGTGATGTTATTTCTCAGCATGAGTAGCCTCTCCATTTTTCCTTTAAATGCTGATGGATGGATGGATGGATGGATGGATGGATGGATAGATTAGAAATAATCTAATTCTTTCAATAAAATTGTATCTCGCTTTTAAAGACTCCTCTATTTTCTCGGGACCTAAATTCGGTGGTATTTGATATAGTTACGGTGTTAGAGAAAACATAGATTCATCTGTCGGAAATAGGCACCACCAAAGACATGAGCTGTCCTGACTCTCTAATATAGCATTAATATCCTGGCTCATTTCTCCTCATTAATCCTAAATTCAGAATACTGTAAACCAATGGTCAGATGTTAACCCGTGGTAAAGGGCTAAGTCACAGACATTTCCCCTTCACCTTGGCTTTATTTTTAAGATGACTCACAGAAGCACAGACGTGTGTTTCCTTCCTCTGCCTTTCTGAAGTGCAGCCCAGTTGCCTTCCTTCCTCTCATGGAACAGGCTGTTCTCCAGTTGACCCACACCCACCCCCACCCCCACCCCGACCCCGCCTCAGCTCAAACCCAGCCTCTTTTTCCATTTTGCTTTGAGTATCTCTTCCCTGCCTTTCACTGATCCAAGATCCGCCTTCTCTAGAACGGTTACTTGTTATTGTTTATTGCTCTGGGGTCAGATGTGAGGTGAGAGCATGCGGGTGGGTGATGGGTGCTTTCTGTATCAGAAAGCCTGTCACCACAGTATAATACTCAAAAGTTTTCCCTTTGAGGGTCTATTGTGCCATGCACTGATGTATTTATATTCTTGTCTTTATTAAAGGCATTTCCGATAGGAGAATAGGCCTGAACGTGCCTGTTTCTAAGGCATGGGCTGGAAAAAAATCAGAGTTAATCTGTGTCTGGCTTCTTTGTGGTTTTTGAAACTATAGTGGTCCTGTGAGGTGGGCCTCCAGAGACTGGTCCAGGCATTAGCATGGATAACATTTGTTCTGGGGGTGCCAGAGGCAAATAGCTTCTCTTCCAGCTCTAACTCTGATGGCCGACCTGACACTGAGCAAATACTTTGTGCACAGAGCACAGGTTGCTAACCTGTAAACATGGAAGCTAGGCAGGATAGGGGAGGTAGCTCTCTGACAATATCAAAGTGAGTGTTTTTATACACTCTGAACACAGATCAAATGTGACGATCTACAGAGCCCTTCGGGGATGTTTATGGAAGACACCAAAAGGAAGGGGATAGAGAAAGGATACTTAAGAGAATTTCTAAGCCCATTTCCCTCCGTCTCAGTATTTCATTTCTGCTTCATTGAATCCAGAATGTATATTCTCACACATCGGGGTTTAAAATTTTATTACTGCAGGCTGAAGCAGTCCCTGAAGAGGAGGACACCACCGTGCACGAAGATGATCTTTCAAGTTCCATCAACGAGCTCCCAGCGGCGTTTGAATGCAGTGACAGCTTTAGCCTGGATATGACTGAGGCGGAGGAAAAAGGCAATCGGGGCCTGGACCAGTACACTCTCGCCAGGCAAGACATCCCGGGGTGGGGGAAATGGTTGGCATGAGTATGGGCAGGGTACTGTGTGGCGTGCACGCCCCTCACTAGCTACATATCCTCACACTGCTGAGACCTCCTTGCCTGGCAGGACCTGGCTAAGATGCAATCATCCAACAAAAGCCAGTAAATAATTAAATAAATAAATAGATACAAAGATAAATAAATAATTTAAAAAAAAAAGAGGCCCTGGGGACACAAAGCTTTGAAGGTAAGATACGAGCTAAGCTGGAGAATAGACTCTTCCCGATTTAAAAGACGAGCAGCCGGCTCTTTACCAGCGGAACTCCTGCCCTCTGACTGAGTGTCTGGTGTGAGGCACGGTGGCCAGTGCCTCTGAAAGCCGTGACTTACATAGCACACAGAGAAGGCAGAGAGGTGGACACATCACACCATGCGTTGACTCGGCTTATGCCAGAGGCACCAATTACAATGCAGCTTGGATCGACTTTAGGAGAAAGTCGAGATGCTATACCTACGCTTATGAATACTGGAAAAGAGAGCTAAGACAAAGGCCCAGGCCACACAGAGGCTGTCTGACCATCCGAGGAGACAGCTGAGGGGATAGCACGGAAAGAGTGGGACCTTTTGTACCTTCCCGCCTTCTTTCCGGTCTAGCCTATTCACTTTGGTTTTGTTTTAAAAAAAAAAAAAAAAAAAAAAAGATCGATTGATTAATTTAATGTAAGTACGCTGTAACTGTCTTACAGACAGTCAGCAGAGGGCACCAGATCCCATTACAGATGGTTGTGAGTCACCATGTGGTTGCTGGGAATCGAACTCAGGACCTCTGGAAAAGCAGTCAGTGCTCTTAACCACTGAGCCATCTCTCCAGCCCCTGTTCACTGTTGTTCTCCATTCCTGTCCTGCCCTCCTCCTCTCAATATTCCCAGAGTTTGTGCACATGTATTCCTCGTCTATCTGCATCAGGGACAAGTTTGAAGAACCCAAAATTGGACTAGAGGGCTTTTGTTTGTTTGTTTTGGTTTTTTGTGTTTTTTTTTTTCTGGAATGCAGAGTGTGGAAGGGTGGTCAAGTGGTAACGTTGAGCTTGAGAACAGATGTTTCCTGTGAGGCCTGACCCCTGGGAGAGCAAGGGCTGCCTGAGGGCTGTGAGATGTAGAAGCCTGTGCAAAAGAATTAGAAACACCAGGCATGGCGGCGCACCCCTTGGATGCCAGCATTCAGGAGGCAGAGGCAGGTGTATCTGTGACTTTAAGGCTAGCCTGGTCTACATAGTGAGTTTCAGGTCACCACCCCCACCCAACCGAAAAAAAAAAATCTATTTCCTAGGAACCAAAAGATCCCAGAGACCTCTAGTAAAAACCAAATCCCTAGAAGGCCTTGGAAGGAAAGAAGGATGCACAGACCACCTCCTCAGGCTGGCATGCGAGTGCAGAACTCGTACAGCAGGTACCAGAGGCCGCCACCTTTTGATGGTCGTGGTGTCTATGTTTTCCAGCTTCGGAGAAGGTGACAGGGGTGTGTCTCCCCCTCCCTCGCCCTTCTTCTCGGCCATCCTCGCCGCCTTTCAGCCCGCTGCCTGCGATGATGCCGAGGAAGCCTGGCGTAGCCACATCAACCAGCTCATGTGCGACGCGGATGGCTCCTGCGCTGTGTACACATTTCATGTGTTCTCCTCCCTGTTTAAGGTATGGGCTCACGGGGCGCCTTGAAGATAGCCGATGGCTGTGGGTATCACAAGGGCTTGTCTCTCCAGGCCAACGGTCCTCTGCCTTCCCAGTGCAGAGACCCTTAAACATAGTTCCTCGTGTTGTGGTGACCCCAGCCATAAAATTATTTCGTTGCTTCCTCTATTTTATTTTTTTAATTTTTAATTTTTTTGGTTTTTCGAGACAAGGTTTCTCTGTGGCTGTCCTGGAACTCACCCTGTAGACCAGGCTGGCTTCGAACTCAGAAATCCGCCTGCCTCTGCCTCCCAAGTGATGGGATCAAAGGCGTGCGCCACCACTGCCTTGCTCATCACTATTTCATAACTGTCCTTTTGCGACTGCTGTGAATCATAATGTAAATAACTGATATGTAGGATATCTGATGTGAGATCCCTAAAGGGGTCACCACCCACTGGTTGAGGATTGCTGCTTCTAGGGTATGTAATTATTGTTTCCTAGGATTTTATCCATCCTTTATTTGGGGTGGGGGGGTTGGAGACAGGGTTTCTCTGTGTAGCCCTGGCTGTCCTGGAACTCACCCTATAGACCAGGCTGGCCTTGAACTCAGAAATCCACCTACCTCTCCCTCCCAGAGTGCTGGGATTACAGGCGTGTGCCACCACCTCCCGGCTTCCATGGCTCTTTTTTAATTGTATTATTTCTTGTCTTGATTGATTGGTTTGTTCAGTTTTAGTCCTTTGTATATTCCTCTTTCAGATTTGATATTGATCAGATGTATAGCTGGCAAAGACTCTCCCAGTCTGGGGGCTTAGCCTGCCCTTGGTTGTTTCCTTAGCTATGCAGAAGCTTTTTAGTTTTGTGAGGTCCCACTTGCCAATGGTTGGCTCCTGAGCCAATATTATCCTACCCAGAAAGGCCTTTCCTCGAAGATCTAGTCTTCTAGGGTACTGCCTGTGTTCCCAGCCGTCACTCTCAGCATGCTGGCTTTCACATTAATGCCGTTGGTCCATTTGGAGTGGATTTTGTGTGCAGGGTGATAGAGGTTTAATTTCAATCTCCTGCATGAGGACCTCTAGTTCTCCCAGCAGCATTTGTTGATATTTCCTTTGGGCATATGCTGCCGGGTGGCATAGCTGCAGCTCTGTATGGGATACAGCTCAAAATCTGGACCAGTAATCCCTGTGCATTGTTCTTCTGCTCAGATCACCTTGGCTATCTGAGCTCTTCTCGGTTTCCATATGGATTTTAGTATTTCTTTGCTAAAAGTGTTTTCATTTCTGGTTTTCTGGGAGAATTTTTGAGATCTCTTATATATCTCTTACCATATGATCTACAACTAGGGATGGTTTTGACTATTTCTTCTCCTATTCATATCCCCTCAGTTTTCTTCTTTGGTTATATTGCTCTGGCTAGTGCTTCAAGCACTGTGTTAAAAGGACTGGGGACAGCCGGGCGGTGGTGGCACACACCTGTAATCCCAGCACTCTGGGAGGCAGAGGCTGGTGGATTTCTGAGTTCGAGGCCAGCCTGGTCTACAGAGTGAGTTCCAGGACAGCCAGGGCTATACAGAGAACCCTGTCTCGAAAAAACCAAATCCAAAAAACCAAAAAAAAAAAAAAAAAAAAAAAAAAAAAGGGACTGGGGACAGGCGGTGGCCCTGTCTCCTTCCTAATGTTAATGGCATGACCTTGAGTTTTTCTCCATTGAGGATGATGCTGCCTGTGGGTTTGTCATATATAGCTTTTATTGTGTTGCAGTGTGCTCTTACTGGATCCCCTGGGACTGTGCACCAGGACTCATACTGGGGACCTCTACAAGAGACCCTTGCATATTCTCTTAACTGCTGAGTCATCTCTCTAACCCCACTTTTTGGTTTGGTTTGGTTTGGTTCGGTTCGGTTCGGTTCGGTTCGGTTTGGGTTTGGTTTTGGTTTTGGTTTTGAGACATTTCATGTAACATGGCTGGCCTTGAATTCCTGATCTTGTCTCTGCTTCCTAAGTCTTTGATTACAGATTTGCATCACCATGCCCCAAATTATTTTAAACTTCTGTATGCCCCTCCCCCAGTTGAGCTTGCCCTTTGTGAATGATCCCTCTTCTGCCTTGCAGAATATTCAGAAGAGGTTCTGCTTCCTAACCTGTGATGCAGCCAGTTACCTTGGAGATAACCTCCGGGGAATCGGGTCCAAATTTGTCAGCTCTTCCCAGATGCTTACCTCCTGCTCTGAGTGCCCCACCCTGTTCGTGGATGCGGAGACGGTGAGTATCCCTGGCCTGCTTAGCAGGGTGGTATGTTCGTTCGTGGATAGATTTGTTATTATAGTGTGTGTGTGTGTGTGTATGAGCACATGTGAGTGCATGTGCGTGTGCATGTGTGTGTGCATACACATGCTCATGAGGATGCACACTTGCTCATGTGTGTAGGTCAGAGGACAACTTTAGAGACTTCATTCTCTCCTTCCACTAATGGATTCCAGGGATCAAACTCAGGTCCTCTCATTAGCCCATTTTTAAAAACACTTTCAAAGCTGTGAGCAGAATAGAATTGTCACATGACTCTTACAGGTCCCTAGGTCAGCAGATTAATTAGTGAGCATTACCTTCTGGGCCAAGGCTTTTGAGAGAATTAGGAACAGCCTACCCCTGGTCTCCTTCCGTCTCCTCAGCCTGTCTCCTGAGTTGTTCTGACTTAGTCATATGATTGTATGACTCTCACAGAGCTCGCGTGGGAGCTTCTGACTGATTATCAGGACATGATTTTATGAAGAAAACTTTGCGACACTGCCTTGAATTTTTCTTCTCTGGACACAGCCTCCCAAATTCTCAGGTTTATGCTCAACTATACGAGGCAGCAAAGTCAGTCTTTCCCACAGCCTGATTGGCCTCTCAGCAAGGAATGCAATATGAAAGATAATTTCATCTTAAATTATTTTAAATGCAAATTAAATACAAAATTAGTTTACAGATCTCTCTGGAGGTCTGTCCACCATAACAAAACAGGAAATATCACTGATCCTGATAAAAGAGTCATACACTAACTGGGTATCACATCTTAATGCTGATTTCCAGTGGAAGGCTTAGATTTTAAACTAGTTTCCAGTTCCAGCTGTAGCCAAAGTGAAGCCAAGTTCATCCCTTACTTCTCCATCCCCTTCTTTTCTGTCTGTACACTAGACCTTCCTGTTGGTGTTGCCGTCCGTCTTTAAAGCAAACTGTTTTCCTGTCTTTAGCTCCTTTCCTGTGGGCTCCTGGACAAGCTCAAGTTCAGTGTGCTGGAGCTGCAGGAGTATTTGGATACGTACAACAACAGGAAAGAGGCCACACTCTCGGTAAGCCTGTGTTTCTGTGCGTGGCAGCTAGTTACAACCGCAAGTGCGCAGCCATGAGAGGGGTGTGTGTGTGTGTGTGTGTGTGTGTGTGTGTGTGTGTGTGTGTGAATATGTGAGTATATGTGTATATGTATGAGTGTATGTGTATATGTGTGCGCATATATGAATATGTGAGTATGAGTATGTGTATTACCAGTTCCTACTTCAGAGTGACAGAACAACATATAATACTGGTTATAGCCAAATACATGTGAGCTTGGTCAAAAGGCCAAGAGGTTCCAAACAGAACCAAGGAAAGAACAATCAGTGTTTAGCTTTCAACTCACCCCCACTAAGGTCCCCACCGAGAAATCAGCACATACATTTTGTATCTGTTCCATATGTCCCTCAAAATGCATTAGAACTAGTTTCTTGGCCTGGAGAGATGGCTCAGTGGTTAAGAGTACTCACTGTTCTTCCAGAGGTCCTGAGTTCAAATCCCAGCAACCACATGGTGGCTCACAGCCATCTGTAATGGGATCTGATGCCCTCTTCTGGGCTGTCTGAAGAGAATGACAGTGTACTCATATAAATAAAATAAATCTTAAAAAACAACAACAACAACAACAAAAAACAAACAAGCATTAGTTTCCTTTATCCAAGATTTTAATAATCTTGGTCTGTGATAAAAACCATGACCAGAAGTAACTTGGATTAGAGAAGGGCTTGGTTGATCTTAGAGGTCATCATGAAGGGAAATCAGGGTAAAAACCTGGAGGTAAGAACTGAAGCAGAAGCCATGGAGGAGTGCTACTTACTCCTGGCTTGTTTCCCACAGCTTCCTCAGCCTGCTTTCTTACATCACCCAGAACCACCTACCTAGCTTGGCCACCGCCCACAGTGAACTGGCCCACCCCATATTAATCACTAGTTAAGAAAATGTCCCATAGACCTGCCAGCAGATCGGTCTGATGGACTGGATTTCTCAGCTGAGATTCCCTCCAAGTTATGTCTAGGTTTGTGTCAAGTTGACCCAAAAAAAAAAAACCCAAAAAACAAAAAACAAAACAAAACAACAAAAAAAACCAAAACAAAAACAAAAAAAAAAAAATCCTAACCAGTGCCCCTCCTTCTCATGTTAGCCTCCCACAGATCCTCCCAGCTGCTGACCGCTCTGAGCAGTTTTCTCTCCCTGTCCTCATGTCTTTGTCCTTGCTTGGTCCTAGCTGTTCTAGATGTTCACGATAGATCTAGAAGCCATTCCATGCAAACCACCTGCTTTCTGACAGAGAGAAGCCCAGAGACTCAGGCAGTCAGCTGTAAAAAAATGTGACAAGGTGCATGTATGACACCTATTTATATCTGTGTCAGTGTGTATGTGTGACACCCATTGTATCTATGACCAGGTGTGCATATACCACCTATTGTATCTATGACAAGGTGTGCATATGACACCTATTGTACCTATGACGAGGTGTGCATATGATACCTATTGTACCTATGACGAGGTGTGCATATGATACCTATTGTACCTATGACGAGGTGTGCATATGACTCCTATTGTACCTATGACGAGGTGTGCATATGACACCTATTGTACCTATGACAAGGTGTGCATATGACACCTATTGTACCTATGACAAGGTGTGCATATGACACCTATTGTACCTATGACACCTATTGTACCTATGACGAGGTGTACATATGACACCTATTGTACCTATGACACCTATTGTATCTATGACGAGGTATACATATGACACTTACTTTTATCTATGTCCTGCAATGAAATTCTCCAGACACTGTGATAAAGAATATGGATTTTGAAGTCAGATGGACTTCAGTTCAAATCAGAGCTCAGTTGCTATCTGTTATTGGTCATCTGATAATATCTCACTGGCAAATTACTGTGAAGCTATGAGTTATGACAATCATAAAAACTGTCATGTCATGAGTCCATTCTGTGTGGCTGACAGCTTACTTGGTTGCAGATTTTCCCTGCTGCTACTGCTGCTGTTATGTTCACATTTTTTGGTTTTTTTCAAGAAAAGGTTTCTCTGTGTAGCCCTGGCTGGCCTGGAACTCACTCTGTAGACCAGGCTGGCCTCGAACTCAGAGATCTGCCTGCCTCTGCTGGAATTCTGTTATTATTTTTACCTCCCATGAGCTTTCTGAGGGAAAAAGTTCTGAGACTCTGCCATAACTCCCCTGTCTCTTATTTCTGTGGCTCGCCACCTACCTATATTCCCCAGGTTCTCTGCTGTCAGCTGTCAGGGCAATCCTCTCTCTCTGGCTGGTGAAGCGAGTTAACCTGTTGGTGTCAGGTGGGAATTTCAGGGCTCACTGTGTTGTGCCCGAAGAGCCCATTTCACACCTGTGTTAGTACTACCCACATGCTTATGTGGGTCCCCACCAGAATGGCTGAGCCGTGGCTGTAACGGTCTTTCTTCCAGGGCCTGTCCCTTGGCAGCCTCCTGATCACAATGGAGAAGTAGGTACGCAGCTAGGCCAGAATATTCTCGCCTATGAGAAGTGTCGGTCCTATCTCCTAATCTCGGCTGTATGAAATTATTCTAACCATATAAGTATTTATTTTCACTCATAGCTAAATCAGGAATGATCTAGTTTTAAAAACAAAAACAAAAAAACAACAACAATAAAAAAAACCAAAAAACTCAAGACCAGGCTGGCCTTAAATACAAAGAGATCTGCCTGCTTTTGTCTCCCAAGTGCTAGGATTAAAGGCATATACTACATCTGGTCATGAAATTTTGTTTTAAGGGACAGGAGAGATGGCTTAGCAGTTTAGAGCACTGGCTGCAGTTGCAGAGGACCAGGTGTGGTTCCCAGGAACCAAATGATGGCTCACAAGCACCTGTAACGCTGAGCCCAGAAAATCTAGGCATATCAGAAAAATACACACACACACACACACACACACACACACACACACACACACACACACGTAAATCTTACAAAGAAATTGTGAGCCTATGGCAGGTATTTCAATTTCAGCAAATCTTTAACCATTCAAGTTTCCTTTCCTAAACGTCATTCCAGCAAACTTGTATTTACTCTCGTTAGAAGCCTGATCAGGTCTTCCCAACACACCGCACGATTTAACCGTTCTCAGGACATCTGTGGATCTACCCATGTCCCATCTCTCTTTTTCTTGACAACAGTGGCTTGCCAACTGTAAGGCAACATTTGCAGGCGGCTCGAGAGATGGCGTGATTACCTGCCAGCCTGGGGACTCGGAGGAAAAGGTAATGAACGCTTGTTAAGAGTATGTCTTTCTTGTAGTCTGGCTCTGGGTTGGTTTTGAGCCCCACAAGAAGCATGGAGCTTGAGAAAGGAAGAAGAGGAAGAAGCCGCCTTCCACGTTCACATGATACCAATAGGGGAAGGCAGCGCATCTGTGCTGTGCATGGTGGTGTGTGCACCCATACTGTGCATGGTGGTGTGTGCACCCATACCGTGCATGGTTGTGTGTGCACCCATACCGTGCATGGTTGTGTGTTCACCCATACCGTGAATGGTTGTATATTGATGGGACTGGGGAACTTTTGATTTCTCCTTTCTGGAAAAACAGTGACATCAGACTAACCTTTTTGCCAGATGCTGTTAAATTGTGCTAATCACTTCCTAATGAACGTTTCTTAATCCAGAATATGAAATCACATTCTGCCATTCCTTGCTGGACTGCTTAGTTCCTTCAGTGAAACAGTTCATTGAAGTAAAGGAAAGTTGTCCATTGACTTTTCCCCCCAAACACTGCTAAAAAGATTTTCCCAGTTAGAACAGCCCTAAGTACATACCGCATACCGGCAGCTGATTACGTCTATGTTATATGATACAGGACCCTGGGAAGAAGGCTGACAGAAAACTATTCATTCCACAATTAGGCTTTAAGCGCCTCCTACTTGGGTTTAATGGTTCCACCAGAGGCTCTGCCCTGCTCTTGTCAGGGAGACAGATGACAGTCAGGACATCGCTGAGGCATAATAGCCTGTGGTAAGAAAAGTGAGCTGTTAACACACACAGCAGAGCTAAGGCATCAGACAGCGTGTGGCCCTGGGAAGGCTTCATAGTTGACATGTGCGACAGAAGTGATCTCAAATGTGAACTAGAGGTAACTGGAAGCGGGTAAGGATGAAAGGCTTGTGTAAAGGTCCTGAGGCAGAAGGGGCCGTAATGATGGTCTAAGAACTGAAGAGAGGCCACATGACCAACACGTGAAAAGAGGCAAGGCAAACCTGAGACACTTCCTCAGATATCGCAGAAGCCTTGGCTAGCCGCAGGTTCCAGACAAACTGAGGGGGGCGGGCGGGGACACGATCCAGTCTATGCGCAGCAGGCGTCACGCCAGAATTACATCGTCAGTGAGAAGAAGGCCTTCCAGATCACGCACCCTCCTATACAAGAAGCAGGCTGCACCGATGTATAAAGAGCCCTGTAAGGTTTGGGGTGACATTTTTCCACCTGACACCAGTAATCCAATACCACTTTGGTCACTGTCACCAAACAAGTTCAAAGTGCTAAGAGCTGAATATGCCACAGCCCTGCCCCTCCCTCCGTAAGCCCTGGGGTAAGTGACCAGAAAAGCAACTGTAAGGCTGAGAAATCTTAGGCAGGATTATAGGAAGCAACTTCTGCTCTTTCTGAGAACACATTTCAGTCTTCAGTTTCCTGGGACTTTTGTTTTGTTTTTAAGACACAGTTTCTCTGTGTAGCCCTGGCTATCCTGGAACTCACTCTGCAGACCAAACTGTTCTTGAACTCACAGAGATTTACCTGCCTCTGTCTCCCCAGTGCTGGGATTAAAGCCATGCGTCGCCACTGTCCTGCACATTTCTAGAGAGTTTTGTTTTGTTTTGTTTTGTTTTTTGAGATAGGGTTTCTCTGTATAGCCCTGGAAGTCCTGGAACTCATTCTGTAGACCAGGCTAGCCTCAACTCAGAAATCCGTCTGCCCCTGCCTCCTAAGTGCTTGGACTAAACGTGTGCACCACCACTGCCCAGGTTTTTTGGGGGGGATTTTTTTAAGATTTATTTATTTATTATATGTATGTGCACTGTAGCTGTCTTCAGACACATCAAAAGAGGACATCAGATCTCATTACAGATGGTTGTGAGCCACCACGTGGTTGCTGGAATTTGTTTTTCTTTTTTTGTTTTGTTTTGTTTTGGATTTGGTTTTTTCAAGACAGGGCTTCTTTGTGTAGCCCTGGCTGTCCTAGAACTCACTCTGTAGACCAGGCTGGCCTCAAACTCAGAAATTTGCCTGCCTCTGCCTCCCAGAGTGCTGAGATTACGGGCGTGGGCCACCACTGCCTGGCTGGTTGCTGGGATTTGAACTCAGGACCTCTGTAAGAGCAGTCAGTGCTCTTAACCACTGAGCCATCTCTCCAGCTTCCAGGTTAGACCTTACAATAAGCACGAGCGTAGCCCAGTTTATAGTAGAGCTTGTATACAATGTATAAAAATGACTAGTTACCTGAGCATTGACTCTGTTATCAAATCCCATTACACCCCAAAATAAAGATTCAGTTGGAGGAATATATTAATACATTACAGACTTATATTAGGAATATGGGTTGAAACCAAACCTCTGATCCGTTTGTTGAGTGCTAGCCCTACAGGTAAGTGGGAACTAAAGCTAGATCAACCCACTTTCGTTTTTTTGTTTTGTTTTTTTTTCGAGACAGGGTTTCTCTGTGTAGCCCTGGCTGTCCCGGAACTCACTCTGTAGACCAGGCTGGCCTCGAACTCAGAATTCTGCCTCCCAAGTGCTGGGATTAAAGGCGTGCGCCACGCCCGGCTCATCCCACTTTCAAATACACTCATTTTGCTATTTGACTTCTCCGTAGGTCTTTGTTTCTACTTCTTGGCTTCCATTCACCGTTTGTCCTCATACCCCCCCCCCCCCCCCCCCGCAGCACTTCCAGCTCACTGCGCACGCGCGCGGCGCGCGCGCGCCGCGCGCGCTGCGCGCGCGCGCGCGCACACACACACACATAGGGACATCATAGTTTATGCACACAATCTAAGGAGGCTCTAATGTTGCAGGTGATGTCACATCAGGGAACGGCCCCTGTGCATGTGACCTCCCTTACCTGAACCATGGTTGTGTGGCTCCTGGTACTTGTTGCTCCTCCTCTCTTTTTTCTTGTGTCTTTTACTAAAGAAAGATTAGAAGATGGAGTTCATCTTCAGTCACTCAGTTCGGTGCGGCAGCTCTCGGTATACAGTAAAGGCTTGGGAATAAAAAGGGGGGGTTACTTTCAGGTACTGTGTGCAATGACCTCATTTTGCCCCTTTACAACTGTCCTGATTTGCTCCTCTTGCTATGCTGAACACCGTGACTAAAAACAACTTGGGAGGCGAGGGATTATCTCACCTCACATCACTGAGCAGCTACAAGGCAGGAACTGGAGGCAGGAGCCAAAGATGAGAGCATGGGGGAATGCTGCTTACTGGCTTGCTCCCCACAGCCTGCCTTCTTATAAAACAGAGGACCAACCACCCTGCCTAGGGATGGTACCACCCACAGTGGGCTGGGCCATCCCACATCAATCAAGAAAATTACCCATAGACTTGTCCACACACCGGACTGTAGGCAATTCCCAACTCAGGGTTCCCTCCTCTCCGGTGACTCTGGTTTACGTCAAGTTGAAAAAACAACAAAACAAACAACCCAAAACCCTTGCCAGCAAAGCTACATCCCTCTGCAAGAAGGAATATTTCATTGTGCATTTGAGTCAAGCTGAAGCTGAGTGGGGAGCTGCAAATGCCGTATTCCATCTCTCCAAGTTGTCCCTAAGCTACTCTTAGAGGCAGAAGCACATATAGGGGTGGGGGGAAGACTGATTGTGGGGTTAGGGAAAAACGGGGGGAAGCAGCATCTAGTCTGATGCCTTTAACCTGCTGCTGGCAAAACCAACTAGGTCTGCCCCAGTTGGCACTAGCATGGACTTTAAGATACCCTGCTGGTTCATGGACACGGTGGTCACCAGGGAACTTGGGCCATAACTGGTTGTCTGGGGAAGATGCTTTTAATCTCATGTATGTAATCATTCTGGAGCCTTAGGCCAGTTATATTCCTGGTGACTATATATTAGTTAGCAGTTTTCTAGGGTGAGATACAGAATACGCTAAATAGCACAGAGAACAGGTGAGCATTTGTCTTGCAAGATCATTTCTGTCCATGTGCACATACTGTTCTGCTTCCTGGTGTTTGGGGATTGTCTCCCAATCCCTGCCTTCACCAGTCAAGACAGAAAAAGCCCTGTTATGACTGGCAGTTTCTCATCTATTAAAAACCGGTTCCCACTGGTCCCTCTGTTCTAGAGTAGCTCCCCCTGGTGGTTGAAGCTCACGTAAACTTAGGTCAAGAAGCTGAAACTCCTGCCACCTCTGGTCTCTCCTGGCAATATTTTCTTTTCTTTTTTAAATTATTTATTTAAAAAATAAATTTTTTAAAACTATTTTTTTAAATTATTTATTTATTATATGTAAATACACTGTAGCTGTCTTCAGACACACCAGAAGAGGGCATCAGATCTCATTACGGATGGTTGTGAGCCACCATGTGGTTGCTGGGACTTGAACTCAGGACCTCTGGAAGAGCAGACAGTGCTCTTAACTGCTGAGCCATCTCTCCAGCCCCATCCTGGCAATATTTTCAACCTCCACCCTGTAAAGTAGCAGACACTGTTTACCTCTCTGGCTCTGTAAAAGCATCCCCACAAGAGCTGAAGGTGTGTTGCTTGTTAGAATGTATTTCCTTGACATACTCACATGCAAATTGTATTTGACTCTGGGTGCATTCAAGCATAAGAATCTACACTCAGCGCATCTTGTCCTCAAATCATCATTCCAACTATTAGGACCTTTCTTCTGCAAAAACACTCTGCTGTTTTTCCTGTCTCGATACAGCACAGGAATATGGGCTGCCACCCATGACCTAATACTAGTTAAACAAGTTAAATGTTGAACCAGGCTGTTCTCCAATCAGATTGAAGCCCACTAAATCTCAGCCTTCGGATCTGGTCCACCTGTCTGTCTTCCAAAAGCAAATCTTCACTCCCATCCTGGCTAAAGTTGTGTCTGCTAGGATTTAAAAATAGTAAATACCTCAAGATGTAGTACCTTTATCACAGGCTTTGAGGTTTTTTAACTTTGAAAGATATTCATGAACAAGATTGGAAAAAAAGAACTTTTTTTCCTTCTGGACAAACAAAATGGCCATCAACTGAGGATGTAGACTGTTGGTAGTGACTTGCCGAGCCTGTGCAAAGCCTTGGGTTCAATCTGCAGCACTGCAGAAATTAAAAATAACAAAAAGCAGGAAAGAGGGAAGGAAGGGAGGGATGAATGGTAGTTGTCACTGCATCATACCCGATTAGTATTAAGAGGTAAGTGTCTAGCATTCCTGCCTGCTTAAATGTCATGCACTCACATGCTAAGACACAAAGAATTTCATCAGTAGCCTAAGCTGCATTCTATATAGAATCTAAACTCTATCCCTTTTAGCTCACACATGTGACTTTCAGCCATGCATGCCTATAAGTACATCACTCAGGATCCAGAGGCAGGGGGATTAAAAATCTCAAGTCCAAGGCTGTCTTCAAACTTGCAGCAGTCTTCCTGCCTCAGCCTCCCAGAGTGATGGGCCCACAGTCACATTCCACTATGCCTGCTTCTGTTCTGTGATTTGCAAACTCCCTGCAAATTTGCAAACTTTCTTCAGTTGTTTAGGATTTCTTCTTAGCATCTGGATTCTTGCCACTCCCTACACACACACACACACACACACACACACACACACACACACACACCAGGTTCCACCCCCACCCAGCCCCACCCAGCCAGTTTAGATAACACATTTCCAAATTCAAGCTTACATCAAAAGCTTTTGGGGAAATTTCTAAAATCCTTGGGGCCATATAAAGCAATCACATCCATCCCCGCGGCGTGGTCAAAAGGACCTTAAGTTGCCCGAGTACAGATACATTTAAAATGACTTCTAATGGGATATAAAACATGTTTTAAAACATGGATATAAGGAAAACCCAAGCCCAAGATAAAAGGAAGGATTGTCATGTTCCATGAACCAGTCCCTTAGAAAGGCAGCGTTACTATCTTCTTGAAACCCTAAATGCAAATGAGGTTCCAGTCTGCAGCCTAGTGAAGGAATCCAAGAGGACAAAGGCCACAAAAGCTGCTGCTACTAGCCCACCTAAGAAGGGGAGATCAGGAGGAGCGCCAGGCACGGCTCAGAGTTGGCCCTCACCCAGCCAACACACAGTTGTGCCCTAAGAGCTGAGTGGGAGAACCTGGTGACAGTCCTCAGGACCAAGCCCATCTAGCATTGAAAACCCATCTGCCTTCACTGACCAGAGACGTCACGTCGGTCTCGATGAGCTGCTTGGATTGGTGTTGCTTTGGAGTCTTCAGTGCTGGGCTGTGCTGGGCTGGAGGGACGGCTCAGTGGGTAAAAGCACTGGCTGCCTTTGCAGAGGACCGGGTTTCATTCTCAGCACCCATACCAGGTGGCTCACAGCTGCCTGTAACGCCGGCTCTAGGGTGTTCTGACACCTCTGGCCTCTGAAAGTGTGTGCACATAACCCTATACATATACACACATACATACATGCACACATACATGCATACATACACACACAGACATGAGCACACATATATACAGCTAAAAGTAATTTTCAGAAACTGGCCCTATGCACCTAATCTGATAGTACATTTTATGTCAGCACTTGTAGACATGATGTTTTCCAGTGCCTTGGCCATATATAATGTATAACACAGGCTTTAAGGTGTTTCTCTTTCAAAGCTTTTAGAGAGGTTTGTGACCAGAATCAACAACAACAACAAAAAAAAAAAAAACCAACTCAGTAAATTTACAATCATTGCACACCTATCATGGCCATGTCATGGTTATAATAAGTGGAGGGAGAGACCAGGAATCAGAGGTGGGTTCTAGCATCTGAGGCCACTGGGGATGAGTTGACAGTTGTGTTAGTCACTGGCGGTGTCTTTAAATACACTACAGTAAACTGATAGCCCAAAAGTTTGGGGTTCTTTTTTTTAAAGAATTTTCCATGCCAAGGATTACAAAGGGAGTAAGATAGGTCCTTAACTATTTTGAAAGTTCAGAACCAAGCTATATGGACTCAAAATTGGAATTAATAAAGCTGATGTTTAGGTGAGGGGCTGAGTTAGTGTCTTACTATAAGCCAAGGTTGGCCCCAAACTCTGTCATCCTGTGTCAACCTCCAGAGTCCCGGAGCTACGAATGTACTCCACAAGGCCTGGTCTAAACCAGGATTTTGAAAAAAAATTTAAATATTTCCTTCAGACTGTAGTATCCCCTTCCCATCTACCAAAAACTTCTATGAACTGATTCTTTTTACAATGTCATCGGTGACATTTAAGAAATGGTAAGCCAAGTGGTGGTGGCGCACACCTGTAATCCCAGCACTCTGGGAGGCAGAGGCAGGCGGATTTCTGAGTTCGAGGCCAGCCTGGTCTACAGAGTGAGTACCAGGACAGCCAGGGCTACACAGAGAAACCCTGTTCAAAAAAAAAAAAAAAAAAAAGGTAGCTGAACATAACATATACTTGGTAAATAATTTTCAATATCTTAAGTTAATACCCAGTTCTGGATTGCTTTGAGGAATTATTTAGCAGATAAAAATAACTATAAAGAATTTTTTTTTTGGTTCATAAGTGTGATGATCAGGTATTCACACATTGCGATACATGTTCCTCCCACAGACCTTGTTACAATATTAGCAATTATGTGTGAGAAAACCATCCTCATAAATAATAAATCAAAAATAAAGTGCATGGAAATACTTACCATGCTGTGTGCTTGTTTGGGAGTATGCATCGTTTACTTCTTTGAGGTAGCATTATCTAACAGCCTCCTACTGCACCTCTCAGTCTGAGGGATAGAAAGCATCAGTGATTGGGAGCTTGCCCTGCTCTTGCCTAAGGCCTGGGTTTAGTTCCCAGCATGAATGTTGGGTGACTCACAGCTGCTTTTAACTCCTGCTCCTGTGGGAATCTAATGTCTCTGGTCCCCGAGGGCACCAACACTAATGTGCACATACCCACACTCATGTCCAATATCAAAGACTATCCAATTTGCTGGGGGAAGGTTCTTCAGATTTCTCAGTTCCGTTCACATTAGTGCCCTCAAATCTTCAAGAACAACAAAAAGGTTACTTTTAGTAGCCCAAACAGACTCAGGAAATCCAAGTCAACTAGAACAACAACAACAAAACCAAAAGGTTACTTTTCGTCTCCCAGACAGACTCAGGAAATCCCAGGGACTGAAAGCCGCGTCTGTTCAGAGCTGCGTTGCCCACTAACGCTTGTTTTTACCCAGACCGCTGTGCATGCTGAACCGTTACAACACTGGCAAGTGCTGGCCGGGTCTGGGCCTGCCAAGCTAACGCTGCTGGCACGACAGCCCTGCTCCTGGAAGAGGGCCCTGCTGTCTGTTGCATGCCACACTGACCCTCTACTTTCTTTCCTTTCCTTTGTCTCCTGCACCATGCTTGCTGCGTAGCAAATGGAATCTCTTGCAGTAAGTTAACTTTCTTTCATATTCTTTGTCCACTGAGGCACAGACCCACAACAACCTTATTTTTACTGTTAACTGGTGTAGCTTTTAGCATGATCTCCCTTTTTGGTTTAATTTTCTTTTCTTTAGTAGATTGAGACATGGCAGCTTATCTGTAGCCTTCTGAACTGTTTTCTCCCCCAAATAGAAACCTACATTGCTACGAATTCTCTTCTCATTGTCCCAGTGGAAAATGTTAAACAATAAATACCACCATTTGACATTTAGGAAAGTCAAGAGTTTTCATGGCTAGGTTTCACCCTAAATTGGGAAGAAAACATTTTTTTTACACTTTTTAAAGTTAATTCGAAAAGGTCCTGATAGTTACATTCCATACCAGATTTTAAAATCTTCCCAATTTCAAAAGAAGAAAGAAAGAAAGAAAGAAAGAAAGAAAGAAAGAAAGAAAGAAAGAAAGAAAGAAAGAAAGAAAGAAAGAAAGAAAGAGAAAGGAAGGAAGGAAGAAAGGAAGGAAGGAAGGAAGGAAGGAAGGAAGGAAGGAAGAAGAGTTTAACTTATCATAAGGAATTTTACTGAAACAACCAAAGACCTAGCCAGATCAACTAATTATTTTCTCTAAAGCTATTTGCATGTATGCAGGTATTTGGGGGCGAAAAAAAGAAAAACCCTAAACAGAATTGATTTTCTCTTAGAAAGAAGGAAGTTGGGGAAGAGGGAAGATTCATTTAGCATCATCTTTAGTAACTTAAAAATCAGTATCAAGCCAGGCAGTGGTAGTACACGCCTTTAATCCTAGCACTCTGAAGGCAGAGGCAGGTGGATCTCTGTGAGTTTGAGGCCAGCCTGGTCTACAGAATGAGTTCCAGGACAGACAGACAGAGATACACTGAGAAACCCTGTCTTGAAAAACAAAAAACGAAACAAAAAAAATCAAAATAAAAGGACAGCAGTGATAGCAACAGAATATACTGCATAAAACTGAAAAGTCTTACAGCGCATCTTCTTCACCGGATTCAGGGAAGAGTATTTCATTTGCCTCCATGTTCAGTTCTGAGCTGAGTTCTCTGTAGTCGCTGAGCACAGGTCCCATTGACCCTGGCTTCTTGTAGCCTCTTCCAAACCCAACAGTGGAGTGTTTCCACATCTGACTTACAGCAGATGTTCATCTCACTGGAGAATTCTGAGCCCTGATCTCCAGGGTACCAGAAGCTCTCCCCGTGCTCTGTAACAGCCCGTCCATTCTGGGAGCTAACCCGCTGTTGATAAAAGAAAGGCTGCCGAGAGGAGCTCCCTCTGAGAGCGCTATGAACCTTGGTGGTGGGATGGCTTGGGATTTCTTTCTCATCGATTTCAGACTGTGTGGCTTGTCCTTCTGCAGACTTCAGGAGTGGCTGCCCACTCAATGCATCCCAGATTTACGCCGTAGTCTCCCAAGTAGCAACTCAAAAACTTAACACATAGGACTAGTAGGTGTTGCCTGTCAGCGCTTCCTTTAATAAAGGCTGTTTAAAAGTGGTTTGTAGGGGCTGGAGAGATGGCTCAGTGGTTCAGAGCACTGACTGCTCTTCTGGAGGTTCTGAGTTCAAATCCCAGCAACCACGTGGTGGCTCACAACCATCTGTAATGAGATCTGATGCCCTTTTCTGGAGTGTCTGAAGACAACAACAGTGTACTTACATATAATAAATAAATAAATTTAAAAAACAATAAGTATTTTTAAAAAGCAGTCGGTAGCTTGTAAACAATTAATACAACTGCTCAGGGATAATTTATAGGTATTTTGTTGGCATATATGACTGAAATGTGATTTTTCCCCCATTCTTTTTAGAGCCCATCCTAACTAGCCATTCAATATCCTATATATATATATAAAAAAAAAAAAAAAAAACCCTGACATTCTGTATTATACTGTGACCATCTCCCTGGTGCTACTGAGTGGGTTTGGGTTCTTATTTGGGAGGTAAACAGATAGAGAAGCAATCCTCGTGTTGGGTCTTGACAACTTCGCAGGTTGAGCACTAACAGTTGTTTCTCCCCCATCCCCCCCACCCCCCCACCCACAGCAACTGGAACTGTGTCAAAGGCTGTACAAGCTGCATTTCCAGCTGCTCCTGCTCTATCAGTCCTACTGCAAGCTCATTGGCCAAGTGCACGAAGTGAGCTCGGTGCCAGAGGTGAGCCTGCCCGCTCGGCCATCACTCCACAGAGCTACCCGCTCCTTCATTGCCCCGCAGAACCGCCTGCTTGGTGGCTTCCTCGTGGGTTCCTTGGTGGGCTGGTGTGGTTTTCCTCTGTCCTCCACCCCACTTATAATGGTACAAATTGGGTCCATCTTTGGTTTGGTTTGGTTACTTTTCCATATTATTATTATTTTGTTCAAGCACGAGTGAGGAAAAAAATGCACTTCTAGTCTCAACTCTGAATGGTTTTCTAGAAAAAGACCACAGCTAAGATGAAGAGAGTGAGGTAGCCCTACATTTGGGGAGCAAGCCCCCTTACCCCTACAGTTACCCTGGATATTTCACATCACCCTGGTGGGGTTTCTCCTTGGCATGTAGCCTTTCACACTTAACCCCCATCATAGGTAAGGTGAGAAAGGATGTCTTGAGGCTTCTGTTCCCTGCTTCAGCATCAGGATGCTCTAGTGCACCTGAATATAAAAATTAAAATCGGGTACAGCGCTTATAAATGGGTTCCAGTCTCCCTAGGAGCGAAAGCGAAGGGGTGGGCAAGTGCGGAGAGTGGACACCTGGTGTCAACCAACTGTGATTCAATATTTATATAACCTACACCTTTATATACGCCACATTGGCCACTGGGGTTTTGTTGTTTTATCTGTTCTGAGGCAAGGTTTCACTGGGTAGCCTAGGCTGGCCCCAAATTCCTATTGATTCTCCTGCATCATTCTTCCAAGTCCTGGGATTCCTGACATGTCCCACCATACCCAGCTCCCTCATTTATAGGGGGTCTCTGCTTAACCAGACCCTCATGACCAAACTTCTGTACCGGAATGCATTGCATTTGTTTTAAACAGCTGCTGAACATGTCCAGAGAACTGAGTGATCTGAAGAGGAACCTGAAAGAGGCCACGGCAGCCATCGCCACAGACCCACTGTACATCGAGGGGGCGTGGTCTGAACCAACCTTCACCTCCACGGAGGCCGCCATCCAGTCCATGCTGGAGTGCTTGAAGAACAATGAACTTGGCAAAGCCCTGCGGCAGATCAAGGAGTGCAGGTGGCGCCACTGTACCTCCAGGGGTGGTTGTAGGAAACACAGACTTAATCCTGCCCCTTTGTTGGTTCGAGACCACTGCTCTTCCATAGTGTACAAGCTCAAGTCCCAAAACCCGCCTGGCAGCTTACCTCAATCTCTGATTCCTGTTCCAGGCAATCCAGTGCCCCCTGCTGGCCACTACGAGCACTGCGCACATTTTTATACTAACCAAGACTCATACCTCCCAACTCCATGCCTCTAAATCTTTACTGTTCTTTCTTCCCCACAGAAGCCTGTGGCCCAATGACATCTTTGGAAGCAGTTCTGACGATGAGGTCCAGACACTCCTGAATATTTATTTCCGTCACCAAACTCTGGGACAGACGGGTACTTATGCCCTGGTGGGGTCTAACCACAGCCTGACTGAAATCTGCACTAAGCTCATGGAGCTGAACATGGAGATCCGAGACATGATCCGCAGGGCCCAGAGCTACCGGGTCCTCACCGCTTTCCTCCCAGACTCCAGTGTGTCCGGCACTAGTCTCTGACAGGAGCCTCCTGTCCCCCATGGTTTCTAAGCTTGCAGTGCTGCCATGCTGGGGCGATCTTATTCAGTGTCTTCTCAGCCTTCACAAGACTTGGACGGAGCAGTCCCCTCTTCTTACCTGTAGGACTTTTTCTAAAAAAGATGACTCAACTTCCAATGTGTAGCAATACTGTCCAAACCGAGGCAGCCTAGGACCTGCTGAGACAGACAGACTCTATCCATCCTGATGTGTGGCCACCCTTCACCCAGCAAATGCAACCCCACTCCTGGAGATGACTTCCGTTGCGTTGCGTTACCAAAGCTGACCACACTAAACGACCCTGTCCTTTCTAGAGACCGTTTTAGATTGGCAAAAGTGCAATGTTTTCTTCACCTGAAAAAGAAATTTATATTCTAAAGCTTGTACATTCATTCCCTTTCACCTATTTTGCTTCCTTTCAGTTTTCTTTTCTTTCCTTTTTTTTTTTTTTTTTTTTTTGAGGGATGTGTTTGTTTTAGTGAGTTTCAAAAGGGGCAGGCAGAATGAAGCTGGCCACTGAAAACCTGTAAGGAGGTCAAAAGCTGACAGCCTGTGTGATTGACAAGGGAATTGTAAATGAGTTACAATCTAATGTACACTGTATCTAAACGAGGCTGCTAGGAAGTACCTTTCTGAAGTTTCTAGGCTATTGTTTCTGAAAACCAGGGATCTCTCTGTGCCAGGAAAGATCCAGATGGATTCTTTTTTAAGGATCAGGGCTGCTTTTTACACAAAGGTTGCTTTAATAAGCATTATTTATACTACAGAAGAATGAGTGTCCCTTTGCATTACCTTTGCCATTTTGTAGAAAAGCAAATTATTTACAGAAGTCCCAAGTCGTTTCCTCTGTCTGCATGCGTCCCTTAGGAGCCATTCGGAGTAGAGTCATAAAGGGAAGCTGTGAGTTGCCTCTTTAAGAATGATGTCATACTTTATTTGTAATATATGTGTAAAGGGTCTTTCTTAAAGTTCCTTCCTCAAACCCAACGCTGTCGAGTGTTAGATGTGGGCATGTGATCTGTTGCACATCCAAAGCATATTCAGAGTTGATCTATGTAACTTATTCACTGTGTAAATACATTTAAAGTTTTTGTGATGTGATCTTCGTTAATAATTCTGTTCAGAATTGCCTTTAGATTACAGAGGAATCTAAAAGACAAAAGACATGTTGACCATGGATTTTATTTCTAGTGAAATTAAAATATTTGCCTTTGATATTTGTTGGGTAGACTACATACTTGTGTTCTGTGAATGACACACACCCGGCTGCACAGTATATGGCCCCTGGATCCAGAGAGAAGTACCATCTCTTTGGAATTAGGCACCGGAATAAGAACGTGACTTTTCTTCATAGATACAGACATCTCACTTTACATATGTGTACACCTGAGTGTGTGGATGTGTCCCATGTTCATACTGCTGTCTGGGGAGGTCAGAAGAAAACATCGCAGTTACAGGTGGCTGTGAACACCTCGTGGGTGCTGGGAATGAAACTATGGCCCTCTGGGAGAGCAGCCAGTGCCCTTAAGTGCTGAGTCATCTCTCCAGACCCTAACCCTTTTGTTATTTTTAATTCTGTGTACATGTATGTGTGTGTGTGTGCATGGGAATGTACACTTGAGTACATGTACCTGTGGAAACCAGAGGAGCCTGGTCCTCCTGGAGCTGTACTTCAGACACATGTGAGCTGCTTGGCCCAGGCACTGTGACGTTCACTGAGGGCATCTATGAGAACAATATGGGCTATACCTCTGAGTGATCCCTCCAAACCCAAGATTGTAACATTCCATCATCTCCTGTTGACCAAAGAGAAAAATCGGACCTGGGCAGGGTAGCTCACTCCTGTCATGGCCACACACAGACTCATATAAATGAGTTTAATGAGCATGGTGCTTCCTTGCACCCCCAAACACCCTTCTAAAGCCAACAGAAGCTTCTCTGTTTTCTAAAAGATGAAGCTGTAGACAAAGTATCAACTCCATTCCCCATCCTGACTATAGCTCCGTCTCTGTGCACCCTCCCACTGTCGGTCTGTCTCCAAGCACCATCCCAGTGTCCGTCTGTCTGTCTCTCTGCACCAGCCCACTGCCTGTCCCCATCTGATCTCTCCCTAGTCAAACAAACTTCTCTATCGTAGTCCTATGTTTCCTACTTCATGGGTCGCCATCCTAGTTGGAGAGAAAATGTAAACACAGTACTTAGGAGGAAACAAGGCCTGGTCATGCTAAGTTCAGTCTCAGCTCAGTTCTATGACCTCTCTGTTCCCTCTCCCCACCTAGGAGAGGTCTTAACATTTCCCACATAGTATGGCTGCTGTGCGCCAGATGTGATAGCGCAGACTGAAATCTCAGCACCTTCCAGGTAAAACCTAGAGACTTGAGTCATCCTCAACTATATAGTGAGTTGCAGGCAATCCTGAGCAATGCAAGGGTTTGTCTTTTTTTTGTTTTGTGTTGTTTTGTTTTTTCGAGGCAGGGTTTCTCTGTGTAGTCCTGGCTGTCCTGGAACTCACTCTGTAGACCAGGTTGGCCTCGAACTCAGAAATCCGCCTGCCTCTGCCTCCCAAGTGCTGGGATTACAGGCGTGCACCACCACCACCCGGTTATTTTTTTTTTAATATTTATTATATGTGAGGACACTGTAGCTGTCCTCAGACACACAAGAGGGCATTAGATCTCATTATGGATGCTTGTGAGCCACCATATGGGTGCTGGGATTTGAACTCAGGACCTCCAGAAGAATAGTCAGTGCTCTTAACCACTGAACCATTTCTCCAATCCCATCCTTGTCTTTAAACGGCTGTTGTGGTAAATTAGAACAATGCCAGACACATGCTAGGTGCTAGTCCCACATGTGCTATAATTATGGACTGTGGGAACCAAGGACCTTGCCCCCTTGGGTAACCCTACATTCTTACTGACTATAATACTACTTGTAAAAATTTGTCGCACAGTTAATCCCAGTTTAGGGCCAGCCTGGTCTGCACGGCAAGTTTCAGGGCAGCCAGAAATTTTGTCCCCCAACTACCCCCCCCAAAAAAATTGGCCACATTTTTAAAAAATATTAATTTTTAAAATGAATTTTAAATTCTCCCTTTCGTTTCCTCTTCCTCTCTCCCTCCCCCTCTTTCTTTTGGAAATAAAGGGAGTTTCTCAGGGTAGCCTTGGCTATCCTGGAATTTACTCTGTGTACCAGGCTTAGCCTCTGCCTCCCCAGGGCTGGGATTAGAGGTATGCACCACTGCCCAGCCTCTCTTTTTCTGAGGCAAGGTAGTACCACTAAGTAGAGCAGGCTAGTCTTGAACCTAAACAGATCCACCTTGGGAGCCTCTGACTCCCAAGGGCTGGGTCAGCACACCTGACTTTTTCTCATCTTTATTCTTGTCAACAACCTACCACTTCTAGTACGATATTGATGTTTTTACCCAGGAATTGCCCACTAATGTGTTTCTCATGGTCTGGTTTATATTTATTTATTTATTTATTCATTTATTTATTTATTTATTTATTCGGTGCCAATTTACGCAGAGGACTACACCACCATCAAGTCCACAAACCAGGAATGGCACGCGCTGTCACAGGATCTATTTAAAGCTGAAGAAGACACTACAGGAGAATTTCTTGTCTTTGCAGTGACCACAGAGCTCCTGGCGATGTGGCCTCCGGAGATCGATGTGTCTTTTCTTCTGAGAACAGGAACAGCAGGCTCCTAAGCAAGTCTTTTGGAGGCAAAGTTAGAACAGTAAGTGATCAATTGATGATCCAAGCTTGAACCCAGCCCGTGTTTGTTTGTTTTTAGTTGCTGTTATTGTTTGGTTTTTGTGTTTGTTTGTTTGCTTTGTTTTGAGACAAGGTCTCTAGGTATCCCTGGCTATGTTAAACCAGGGATCCACCTGTCTGCTCCTCCTGCTTAAATTAGTTCTGGGAATAAATTCATGAGCCACCACTCCTTGATCAAAGTTAATTTTAGGTGAAAATTCTAGAAGAAAAAAATTCAGTCATTTCAATGATTCATTTAACAAAAGATTAGAAACAGTTGAGGTCGCCAGGCAATGGTGGCGCACACCTTTATTCCCAGCACTTGGGAGGCAGAGGCAGGAAGATTTCTGTGTTTGAGGTCAGCCTGGTCTACAGAGTGAATTCCAGGACAGTCAGAACTACACAGAGAAACCCTGTCTTGGGGGGTGGGGGGGAGGAGAGAAAGAGGGAGGGAGGGAGGGAGGGAGGGAGGGAGGGAGAGAGAGAGAGAGAGAGAGAGAGAGAGAGAGAGAGAGAGAGAGAGAGAGAGAGAGAAACAGTTGAGCTAATGATTAGAAAGGGCAATGAAATGGCTTAGCAATAGGAAATGGTAGGAAGAGAAAGTTGTCCTCTGACTACCATATACTTTTTCCAGGGTCTACAACCATTTCTGTAATATCATTGTAATATCATTGAAAATTGTACCATTTAGGAAATACCAAGAAAAATGTCTGTGCAAGAGTTGACACAATTGCATTTGGATAAAGCTGACAAGTTCTTGCTACCCATAGCCCAGGAAACACCACTGAGGAAATGGAAGATCTCTTGTGCTGTGCCTTTTGGCCCAGTTTGAGGACCCTCGGAGTTAACGTAAAACTGTGTTTGCTACTAGTTGTAAAAATTTCATGTTTTCTTGTAACCATTAAGAATTCTTAAGCTAGGTAGTGGTGGCACAAGCCTTTAATCCTAACTAACACTTGGGAGGCAAAGGCTGGCAGATCTCTAGGTTCAAGGCCAGCCTAGGCTATGTAGTGAGTGTCAGGATAGCCTGGACTACACAGAGACCAAAACAAAAAATAATACAAAAGACAAACAAACAAATAAAAAGCAAAAACAAACAAACAAACAAAAAAGAAAAGAAAAGAAAAGGGAAGATCTCGGAGATTTCAAAGCCAACCGGTCTGGTCTATATAGTGAGTTCCAGGACAGCCAGAGAGACTCTGTCCAGCCCCCAGCCCCGAAAATTTTTTTAAAATTCTTATGCATCTAATATTTAAATTGTTAATATAAGCATATATATTATGTGAATGTATGTTTGCCCATGTGAGTTCATATGCAAACACTGAAGACACCATGAAATCCAATCAAGGTCTAACCTATAAATCTGACCTCTGGCAAACTATCTCATCTTTCTTGAACTGAGTATCCCAGGAACAACATCTTCACAAGGGTTCAGCCATGCCACTGGAAACAATGTGTAAAACACACCAGCATTCCACACAGAATACAAATGTAATAGTTAACCATCAGAAGGATGACATTCTGAAGACACCCTGAAGAAGGCACATTACTTTCTGCTTTGTTTTGGTTTTTGGGACAAGGGGGACAAGAAGCCCAGTCTAGCCTTGAACTCCTGAATTTGCTATTTCCCAGTGTCACAAGATTATAGTCAGGATGTGTTGTGGTTAGCCCTGGGCTTGTATTTTGATGCTAATTCCACTCCTCAGACCGGCTGCAGATGAGGAGTTTTCTTGTGAACCTTCTCCCCTACCTTAACTTTTCAAATAAAGGCTTGAGCCAATGATTGGGCGGGAAGAAGTGGGAGGAGCTGACAGCCGAGGGGAGGAGCTGACAGCCGAGGGGAGGAGCTGACAGCCGAGGGGAGGAGCGACAGGAATAAACAGTGGGGGAAGGAGCTACCAGGAAGAAGGCTTCATGGAAGAGAAGCTCGTGGCCTGGAGAAACCACAAGTTATATGGGATAATATAGATGGAATAGAGTAGTGTAGTGGGAGGAATATTAGTGGAATTTATACCCGTATTCCTTTCCTAAAATAATTCTAAGCTTTCATACATACAGAAAACCTATGGGGCTAAAGAGATAGCTCAGCAACTAAGGGCACCGACTGCTCTCCAGAGGTCCCGAGTTCAAATCCCAGCAACCACATGGTGGCTCACAACCATCTGTAATGGGATCCAATGCCCTCTTCTGGTGTGTCTGAAGACAGAAACAGTGTACCTATATACATAAAATAAATAAATAAGTCAAAAAAGAAACAAAAGAAAAGCTAATACGCCCATGACAAGACCCAGGATCTATGGGACCCAAACACTTTGTGATAGAGGCGTCACGTACACAGACGGTAACCAGACAGACAAAGGGTTCTACGTGCTTACCTCGCATTGGATCGCTTCTACTCGGTAAGGGTTAAAACTCTTTTGGCACTTGCTACAGAGCTGTTTGAAATAAACCTAAAGAGAAATTAGCCTTTTTAATACAAGCTGATATATGCATATATTTCCTAGGTTCCTGTTCTTTTTTAATAATTTGCTTATTTTTTTTTCTTTTTTACTTAAAAGTTTGGGTATGCATGTTTGCCTGCATGCATATGCACTGAGTGTACGCAGCTCCCACAAAGGTCAGAAGAGGGGTTGTAGTTACAAGTGGTGGTACTGCCATGTGGTGCTGGGAACGTCTGGTTGAGCAGTGAGTGCTAGGAACTGTGAGCTGTCTCTCTAGCCCAGCCCCCAGTTCTTTTTTGTTTGTTCAGTTTTGGTTTTTTTCGAGACAGGGTTTCTCTGTATAGCCCTGGCTGTCCTGGAACTCACTCTGTAGACCAGGCTGGCCTCGAACTCAGAAATCCACCTGCCTCTGCCTCCCGAGTGCTAGGATTAAAGGCGTGTGCCACCACTGGTCAGCCAGTCCCCAGATCTATGTGTAACCTCTACCCTTAAAGGATTTTTTATTTTTTCCCATTTTTTTCGTAATGTGCATGTGGTTTTTTTCAGTCTCTGTGTTGTTTGCCAGCATGTATGTCTCGCGCCATGCATGCACATTGCCCACAGAGACCAGAAGAGGGCACTGCATCCCTTCACACAGAAGTTACAGAAACTTGTGAGCCCTCGTGGATGCTGGGACTCAACCCCAGTCCTCTTCAACGATGGTTCCATTCTCCAGCCTAGAACCTTGAGGCTTTAAGCTCGGAGTTCCATCAGTCACTTGTGGAACCCTCACCCTGTGTTCCATTTCCCTTACTTGTAAGCTGAGATAGCATTACTTTTCCTATAGTTTTTTTTTTTAAGATTTATTTATTTTATGTCTATGAGTACACTGTAGCTGTCTTCAGACACACCAGAAGAGCGCATTAGATCTCATTGCAGATGGTTGTGAGTCACCCTGTGGTTGCTGGGAATTGAACTCACGACCTTTGGAAGAGCAGGCAGTGCTTTTAACCACTGAGCCATCTCTGTAGCCCCTATAGGTCTTATTCTATTTCTGTTCAGCAGCATACATAATATAACCCAAAGGAGTACTCGACAGGGAGTAGCTGTTATTACTTTTCTCCACTGTATAGACCAATTCCTCCTTCTGCCCCAGTCATTTTGCCCTGAAATGTCTAGATTTCCTGCTTGAACTTAATTGTCTGTGGCTTCCCAGTGGCATCATTATCACTCTCTACGCTTTGCACAACGTCTAGGGGACATTTTCTCCCTGGTTTACTCGGCAGTGTCTCTGGCTTTCTTTCTTTTTTGCGAAAGGGTCTCCACCATATGGCTCCGGTTGACCTGGAACTTGCTCTGTAGATCAAGCTGGCTTCAGACTTGCAGAGACAGGCTTGCCTCTGCCTCCAAATATTGTCATTTAAAGCATGTGTCACCAGGCCTGGCCTTTCTGTTACCTTAAAGCAGTGGTCCTCAACCTTCCTAATGCTCCGAACCTTTCTATAGTTCCTTATACCTTGGTGACCACCAACCAGAAAATTATTTTCATTGCTGGTTAACAACTGCAACCTTGCTACTGTTATGTGTGGCAATGCAATTGTCTGTGTTTTTGACCCACAGGTTGAGAAGACTTATCTGCTTGAAAAACTTATCTGGACAGCAGGATGTAGTCTGTCAGGCAGGTTTACACACACACACACACACACACACACACACACACACACACACACACTTCTGTGTCATTTCCACACTGCTTCCAAGCCACGGACTTCAGTGCACTCACCACCACGCTGAACCTTTGTCTGTTCTGCTCCTATCAGAACACACCTGTCTGTTGTTTTGAGAAAGGAGCTTTATTATAGAGCTCTGGCTGTTCAGAAGGGGCCCCTTGTTTTGTGAGATAGGATCTCACCTTGCCCAGGGCAGGCCTTTCACTTGAGATCTGCCTTCCTCTACTTCCCAAATGCAGGGACTGCAGCAGGCCTGTGCATCACACCCACCTCTAGAACACATCCCTTGAACTGATTTCTCTGACTTGTTCTTTATAGACTAGTACTTGGGGAGTGTCTGAACCCATTGCATTTCTTGAATGAAGAATTTAGATGTTTAACTTAGTTTTAAATTCCAGGCACTTGGAAGGCAGAGGCAGGCAGATTTCTGAGTTCGAGGTCTACAGAGTGAGTTCCGGGATAGCCAGGGCTACACAGAGAAACCCTGTCTCGAAAAAACAAAAAACAAAAAAACAAAAATCAAATTCCAACCAGGTGTGGTGGCACACGCCTAGAATCCCAGCAGGAGAAGCAGAAATTCAAGGCCAGCCTCTAGTACATAGAAAGTTCTTGAGCATCTTGTGCTGCCTGAAGCGCTGCTTCAAATGTCACCAAATAACACAATAAACAGAAGTAAACGCCAATGACAATTCCAATGCCTGTAGGCTGCAGTGTCCTCTTGGCCTGGGGCCTGAAGTGGAGCCGCCCAGAGCAGAGACCAAGACCTACACTGGGAAGAGCTGGCTCTCTCTCTGCCGCAGGCACACACATGGAAGACAAACTTGCCTGCTTCATGAAGTCTAGCCTGTATGCAAGAACAGAAATTACTCTCCAAGAACATAAGATCTACACAGTGTCCCAGCACTCAGGAAATTAGAGGCAGGAGGAGTTATGAGTTCAAGGCCAGCCTGGCTCACATAGTAAGTTCCATGTCAAAAACAAACAACAAAAAGTTCAAGACCACCCTCAGTTATACAGCAAGTTTGGGACCAACATGTGGTTCATGAGACCCTAACTCAAGAAAAAACAAAAAGAAAGGAAAATAGCTAGATTTCCAAAGGGGGATGGGTATATTGAAAGTAGTTAATAGATACCAGTACAGAAATAGCCTGGTCATTTTAACAGACATTATCAGTTGTTTCTATGAAGGAGTTTAATATCTTGACAGAAATGCAAGACCTGACATCTGCAGAGGTGACAGAATCCCTTAAAATAACCTTAGGATATCTAGGCAGCATGGTACGTTCCTTTACCGCTAGCACTTGTGAGGAAGAAACAAGCAGAGATCTGAGGGTTCCAGGCCAGCCAGGGCTACCTAGGGATTCTCTGTCTCAGAAAAACAAAAGCAAAAACAAACAAACAAACAAAAAATGGCCTAAAGGCATGATTGATTAAACCTAATTTATACTTTTAACTTACATAAGAAGTGAAACCTCAAAGAACATCAGCAAGAAACAATGTCAAGATTTAGCCTCAGAACAGCCCAAGTTGGTGGGGGAAAAAAAGAGGAGAAATCTCTAGAGTAGATAAGGAGACCCGAATTTAACTATGACCAAAAAAAAAGTAAATAGGAAATTAAACTTAAGGCACAAACTGTCACTTATAGACCTGTGTGGCCAGGCCCAACTTGAAAACTTGATTTTTAAACTAAGTATTTAGTAGACACCGCAGAGGTTTTCATTGTTTTGTTTTGAGATGAGGTCTTACTCTGTAGCTCTTCCCGTCCTGAACTCATGTAGACCTGAAACTCATAGGTCTAGCTCCATCTGTCTCCCAACTGCTTCTTTGTTTTTGAGAGATATGTAATGTTAAGTTTCAAACCTGGGACAAGTGCCTGAGGAGCCTATTTAATAAAGCAAAGCAGACCTGGCCTCCAGGTTCTCCCAGCATCCCTCAGTCCTACCTGTGAACCCGGGTAAGGCTGGCACAGGCTGAACTCTCCAGCCCAGGTCTGGGCTTCCCATCCCCCAGAGGCTCCTCCCTGTCTAATTCAAACATTTTGGTTACCCGCCCCCACCCTCTTCTGCTTCTTTTGTTCCTTTGGTCTTTTGGCTGCTGTAGTTTTACTTCCCTCTCTTCCTTCCTCTCCCCACCCCCACGTGGTTCAGGGTCGCGACCACTCTGGACTCTCAGAGATTTGTCTCTGCCTCTGTGTATGTCTCCCTTTTTCCTACAATAAACTTTCTCCTCCACCATACCTAGAGGCAGTCATATCCTTTCCTTTCCTTTTTATTTCTGTTTTTGCATTCATGTAAAGGTCTTCTTATGTAGTCTGAGCTCGTCTCAAACCTCACCCTTCCCCTCCCAAGCACCGCAGTTGCAGGGTTATATACTACCACCCCTGAGAATAATTTACTTCTTTAATCATTGACTTTCGAGGCTGGCTCAGCGGTTAAGAGCACCGACTGCTCTTCCAAAGGTCTGAGTTCAAATCCCAGCAAACACACGATGGCTCAGAACAATTTGTAATGAGATCTGACTCCCTCTTCTGGAGACAGCTACAGTGTATTTACATATAATAAATAAATAAATAAATCTTTAAAAAAAATCATTGACTTTCACACCCAAATGGAAGTGTCAATATAAAACTCATCCTCATCGCCTGTCAGCAACTATGCCAAAGTGAAGAGGTGGAAAGAAGTTCTCCCACTGACGCACCTGCACCTTCCAGGCCTCGGTGCCCCGCCCCCAATGCGTGCCTCCCCCACCCACGCCCCTCCTCTCATGCTTACCTTGTTGGTACCTGTGATGCACCACACATAAGCACTCTCCCATCTCGTCTTACAATCTTTACAGTGAAAATAGCCGTATTTTGGTTCCAAAAACTGAAAATAAATACAAATGGAAGTCTTCTATTAACGGGGGTCGGAAGAAGAAGAGTCTAGATCCTTCTTTCGTAATTGATGGCATAACGCAACAGCATTTACCTCCTGGACGCTGCTTTCAGCAATTCTCTATAGAGCTCCGTTAATTTAGCTGGCAGCACTAGGGTGTTTCCTGTCCATTTCCCACAAGATCAACAGCAACATCTCCAAAAGTAAAAATCTAGGTTCGCTTTTCACACACTTGAAGCTTACTGTCCCCTCATCTACACCATGAATACTGATATAGGACGTTTTAAAGTTAGGCTCCACACCTACCTTACCAAAACTTGAAAAACATCCAGACCATGCAAACAAAGTACATGTTTCCGGAACTCCACCTTCCTCGCCCAAGAAAAGGTAGAAATAGTTAGCACTTACCGATTTGGAAATCGGAGGAGGGGAGACGGTGAAGGGTTAAGCAGAGAGAAACCAGCTAAAAGCCAAGCGTCCCACAAGAACTCCGTTTGCACGTACCTGCTTGTTCTTCCTGTCCTGGGGGCTGGGGGCATATTCCTCCCTCAATTCCTTCAGCGGTGGGAGCTGCTCCTGCCTGGCCCGGCTCCATGGAGATTGCAACAGCTGATCGGCCTCTGTAGGTCTTGTGAGCTTCTGGTTTCCATTGTTTTCCCCAGGCTGGGGTCGCCGGATCAAGTCTCTCCGCCCTACTCCCCAAGCTTCGGTGGGGTGCCTGGAGCTGATTCTGTCAGAGAGGGAACTGCTGTATAGTGTCTGTGACCCCAGTGAGCACTGCACTGACTTGTGCACTCGAAGGCTCACCTGTACGCCCACCTCCTTGGTGTTGGCCGTGCATAGCCGCAGACTCAGGTTGGGGTTCATCTGAGTAGAAACAGCCTGAAGTGGAAACATCCCTGTCTGAACCCTGTTGTAAGGGTCCAGACAGGGATGAGAGACATTTGCTGGTACCCTAGGCCCTGCTAGGAAAATGGGAGCTCCCATGTTTTGCAACCAGTTTTGTTGTTGACAGTGTCTCCAGGGGCCAGGGTAGGTCAAAGGTTGCGGGGTTCCACAGTGACAGGGAACACAGCAAAGGCTCTCCATTGGAGGGTCATTTCCTCCCTCACCTGCCTCTTCCTCTTTGTAGACTTGGTTTGGGTTCACCCAGGTTTCTTCATTTATTCCGGGATGGGGGCGGCCTGTTAGCTCCCTAATTGAAGTCACCTAGGAGACTAATTGTTTTCCCCACTTTTCCAATCTGCAGCGCCTACTTTTTTTTCCCCCTCTCTCTCAAGGTTGTTTTTTATTTCTGACTTCTGCACACAGGCTTTAACTGGGAATTTTACTCTTGGTGACGACTTTGTTGATCTGGTATTGATGAGTGAGGAAATAAATTCGTATGGGTATTATGGAAACTAACACGGGGTGGGGGGTTCCTCTAGAATTAACAACTGACTGGGCTGTGGTGAAGTCTTTAATCCCAGCACTTGGGAGGCACAGGCAGGTGGATCTTTGCGTTAGAAGCCAGCCTAGTCTACAGAGTGAGTTCCAGGACAGCCAAGGCTATGCTATGCAGAGAAACCTTGTCTTGAACCACTCCCTCTTTAAAAAAAAAAAAAAAAAGAATTAGAAATAGGAGAGCAGGAGAGATGTCTCAGTGGTTAAGAGTGCAAAGTGCCCACAGTAACTTGGATTCCCAGCCACCAGGTGGCTCACAAACACCTGTGTAACTCTAGCTACCTGACATCCTCTTCTGGACCTCCACTTACATACATAGAGCAACATACATATATGTATTTTTAAAAACTATATATCTTTTTTAAAAAAGTTTTGGTTTGTTTTGTTTTTCAAATTTAATGTATGAGTATCTCCAAGTACACCTGCTTGCCAGAAGAGGGCCCAAGATCTCATTATAGATGGTTGTGAGCCACCAAGTGGTTGCTGGGAATCGAACTCAGGAAGAACAGCCAGTGCTCTTAACTGCTGAGCCATCTCTCCAGCCCTATCTTCTTTAAAAAATAGAACAACCACCGACCTGGCAATCCCATCATTTGTATGTATATGTAAAGAAAGTGAAATCAATCAAGTTAAGAGATTCTGCTCTCATGCTCATCCAAGAGTCAAAATTCTATGTTCCAACGTGGAGGCAGTTTCGTGACACACCTATAGTAACAGAACAAAGAAAATCATAAATCCAAGCATTAAAAAAATGTATTGATCAGGCTGGAGAGGCAGATCAGCCATTGAAGGCTAGACTCGAAACCAAAAAATATGTTGGTGGAAACATCAGAGAGACGGGCGACATACAGGGAGAGAGCTCAGCCATGCGCCTTGGTTGCTATTTGATAGCATCCTTGAACCTTTGGTTTCATACGGTTTTGCTAATACATTGCAAAGGGTTTTTTTTGTTTTTTTGGGTTTTTTGTTTTGTTTTGTTTTTAATGCTTGTTAGGATTAAAGGTATTATACCACAACACCACAGTAGTGAGTAAAGAATACATTTTTAGGGACCTAATGACAGAGGGTGTTAAATTTTAATTAGGCTCTGAAACTGCAACATTCCAAACTCTTCACAGTTACTGAGTTTTGACCAACAACCTTTGTAGACACAGCTTTTCCCCCTAGAGATTCTCATTCACACATACTGTATGGCATCCTACAGATTTGCTAGAATAGATTGGATATTCTCTATCACACACCTATACATAGAAAGTAACTATGTGAGGGTATGACTATACTAACCGTGAGACTTTTACTCATTCTTCACAATGTGTATGACCATCAAGATGCTGTGCACATCATATACATTTATGAAAATGATTAATTTAACAGATAATGGATTAAATTCAATAATGCTTGGTAGTAAACAATCTGAGCAGCTGAGTTCAAATCATACAAGGTCTATAGAGTAGATGGAAGTGGCTGGGAGGGTCCTTGTACCACGAACACTGAACATAGGCATGAGCTGTTGAGGGCCAGGAAGGAGGGTGTGAAATGTGTCAAGGGATCCAATCGAGGGCTTTCTAAAGTTCAAACTACAAACCCACAGTAAGTCACGCACTGAGCTTGTTACCCAGTAAATTCAGGGTAGAGGTAAGAATGTTTCGGGTTTCTAGGTCAGTTACTGGAAAAGTCAGGAAACATGGTGAATGGTGATCTGATCTTTTCCTAAAATTGTAAAAGATAGGACCTATTCCTGCAGAACGGAGTACTAATATTGCAGGACTGTTATTAATGTATGTGTGTGTGTGTGTATATATGAGAGAGAGAGAGAGAGAGAGAGAGAGAGAGAGAGAGAGAGAGAGAGAGAGACAGAGAGAGAGACAGAGAGAGAGAGAGAGAGAGAGAGAGAGACAGAGACAGAGACTTGAGCCCAGGCCCTACCACCTGTCCTCAATAAGACAATTAAAAGAGTCAATTTTAAAGTGGAAAGCTGATTTATTTAATGTGGCGACATGGGGAAGAGGGTAAAGAGATCCAACGAATCCCTTCAAAGTCTATCTTCAGGGTTTATGAGATTAAAGTAAACAGAACGCAAGGACCCCGAAGATACAGGAAAAGAAACCTTAAACACAATTCTAATCCACATCGAGAAGAAACCAAAAAAGACACACACACACACACACACACATCGTGTGTCCCCAGGGCGCCAAGACAAACATGAACCCGAGGGAAAGAAAGGAATTCGGCTGCGGATGGACGAGCCGACTTTAGCCGGGAACAGAGACAGAAGGTCCCTGACTTCCGGGCGGCGCTCGCGCTGCGTCCCCGTCGCGTAGTCATGACGTCACGGACAGAGCGGGCTTTTCGCGGGAGCTTGAGAAGCGAGGCAGCGCCGTCAGTCAGCGACCGCCGCCGGAGCGGGTTAGTGGGGCCAGGTGTGGGCGCGCGCTCCGGGGTTGCGGGGCCGCGAGGGACGCGCCTGACATCCCAGAGGAGCCCCTCGACCTCCTTCGCGGCCGCCGCAGGCTCCACCTCAGCCCGGAGCAGGTCCCTCCTTGCAGCCCGCGGGGTCCTCCCAGAGGGATCTGGCGCGCCCTGGAGTCCGCAGTAGCCGCTCCAGTCTGCAGTTGCTGGATGACCGACCTAACGTGTGCATCTCAGCTCCGTAATTAGTTAACACGAGTAATTCTGAATAACGTTACGTTTTCTTGCTATTGGCTTCCACCATAGTCGCTTGGTTTGAAGCACAATTATAAACTCTTCCCCATCTTCATGATAAGTTCTGTTCTTGTCCCGAAAGATAGGCCTAAGGTAGTTCCATTGGACAAGCTTACCAGCGATTCTGGTTTTACCTGTCACAACAGGCCTGTGAAGTGTTATGTTACTTTGTCTTTTGCAGACGTCTTTAAGAGCATCGGAGAAATACTGTAGAGAAAATGCCCGTTGAATACAAAAGAAGACCAACTTTTTGGGAAATTTTTAAGGCGAGATGCAGCACAGCAGGTATTGAGTTTGGTGAATTCAGTCCTATCAAAATTTATTTTCAGCGGGGCAGTGGTGGCGCACGCCTTTAGTCCCAGCGCTCGGGAGGCAGAGGCAGGCGGATTTCTGAGTTCGAGGCCCGCCTGGTCTACAGAGTGAGTTCCAGGACAGCCAGGGCTATACAGAGAAACCCTGTCTGAAAAAACAAAAACAAACAAACAAACAAAAACCAAAAAATCAATAAAATAAGTGAAGGTGAATGCTTGCTTTAAAAACAAACAAAAACCCCAGCACCTGGGAGGCAGAGGCAGGTGGACTTCTCTGCGTTTGAGGCCAGCCTAGTCTAAGAGAGAGATAAAGGACTTTATAGAGAGTCTCTGTCTCAGAAAAACAAACAAAAAATTACATGAGCTAGGTGTGATGGCACGCACTTATAATCCTATGGAAGTTGAGGCAGAAGACTGAGCCAGGTTAATTAAATATGAGTTCAAGACCAGATTCCTACAATCTCACCCTTTGGGAGGTAGGGGCAGAAGGATCAGGAGTTGAAGGTCATTTGTGTCAGAAACAGCTTATGGCGTCAGATATAGTAAATTGTGTGTCTGTGTATATGCTCTGTGTGTATAGGTGCCTATAGAGGTCAGAAGAGGGCATCAGATCCCCCCGGAGCTGGAGTTACAGGTGGTTGTGAGCTATTTGACGTGGATGCTAGGCTGAGTGAGTCTTCTGAAATAGCACTAGACATTCTTACCAACTGAGTCATCTCTCCAACCCCAGCTTTCTGTTAGATGACATCGTCTAGCTCTGTAGCCGTGACTGATTTATGACTTGCTCTGTAGATCAGGCTGGTTTCAAACTTTCAGTGACCATCCTGAGTACTGGGATTGCAGTGTGAACAGCAATACCAGGCTCTGAATTAGATGTTGTAAGTATTGACAGTGCATGAAAAAGATCAGGTCCATTAATATTGCAACTCACTTGGTTTGTCTGGCAGTCCTTCCAAGGAAAAGATGGCCTTCTGTGAAGAGTGCATTAGTTCTGTTCACAGCTCATCACAAGTGCTTGTCTGCGACATTTCAGTCTGCAGAAATGCTATATGCATTTTGTTTCTCAGAAAGTATTAGAAAAGCAGGCTAAAGAATTAAGCTCAGTCGCATCAGGTGACTTAGTGGGTAAAGGTGTGTGCTACATTGGTCTGATGATCAGTTTCTTTTTTTTTTTTAAGATTTATTTATTATATGTAAGTAGACTATAGCTGTCTTCAGACACCCAGCAGAGGGCATCAGATCTCATTACAGATGGTTGTGAGCCACCGAGTGGATTTGAACTCAGGACCTTCGGGAGAGCAGTCAGTGCTCTTAACTGCTGAGCCATCTCTCCAGCCCTGATAACCAGTTTCTAAGTGAGACGTCACATGAAGGTAGAAAGACCGAAGCAGTTCTTGACTGCACATTGCACATTGGCAACATACACTAACATACATTAGATACACGGCAATAATAAGATTGAAACATGAGCCTCACACTGTTCGTTTTACTTTACTAGTCAGTCCCTGGTATTCCCCTCTGGGTTGGTAGGAAATGCTGAGTGCTGGCGTACCCTTTTGTCGTGTAGATGCGCCAGGTGTTTACATACCCCATCCCTTGTTGTACAGATGTTGACATTGTGAAAAAGGCAAAGGATGTCATGCTCTGATTATGGAAATGTGTTGAATCCTCCTGCGCCACGAGTAACCTCGGTATAGGGTGGGTGGGTCCTGTTTGATGTTTGTTGTTGCTGTGTAAGACTCTTTCTCGTGTTTATTTGAAAGAGGTTCTCTGCCCGATACTCAAATACTTGTCATACTGATGGAGTCTTCATAATCATTTCAGTTTGATCTATGGAGTACATGCTTGCTGTGGATAGCTTTGTTTTTAAATTCTAAATCATGAGTATTATTAAGAAAGTTAGAAAGGTAATATACCTAAGTTCTATCTCCTTGTAAGCTTTGTGAATCATACAAATGGTAGTGCACTTTCAAAAGAGAAGACTAATAATCTTGCTTAATAAACCTTTAAGTAATTAGTGGTTGTAATTCTTGTTTGTTTTTTCTCTTCTCTTTCTCTTTGTTTTATTCATTTTTGGTTTTTTTGTTGTTGTTGTTGTTTTCTGTATTTAGTATGCACTAGGTTATGGAGTCTTTTGGGTTTTTTGTTGTTGTTGTTGTTTTTTGGTCCTCTGAGACAGGGTTTCTCTGTATATCCCTGCCTGTTCTGCTGGAACTTGCTCTGTAGACCAGGCTGGCTTTGAATTCAGAGATCTATCTGACTCTTCTTAGCTTCTCTCCATTGCTCCCTTGCTCTCCCCCTCACCTTCTCCTTCCTCTTTCTTTCCCTCCTTATCTGTCCTTCCTCTCTCTTCCCCTGCTTCCTCTCCTCCCCTTACTTTCTTGATTAGTTTTTAAGATAGGGTCTCAGTATATAGGCAAGCTATCCTGGAACTTATACAGTCCTCCTTCTGTATCCTCCCAAATGATAAAATTATAAGTTGTGGCATCATACCCAAGTGAGGAGAAGGATTTTTGTAGCCCAGGCCAGCCTCAAACTTGAGATCTTCCTGCCTCAACCCTCAAGTGCTAGAATTATAGTTGTGTATCACCAGGCCCAGATGATCAACATTTCAAATTCCTTTTGTTTAGTATTAGCTTGTTTTATTGTTTATATATCTAGATTTACTTCGTGGTGGGGACAGGGAGGTGGGTTGGTTAGAGGAGGTTTCTACTTCTATTGTGGATTCTAGTCATGAGGTGAAGTCATCAGCCTTGATGGTAAGCACCTTTACCTGCCAAGCCATCTTGCTGCACTGTTTTGGAGTTTGAAATAAAGGTCTTGATGTGTTGCCTGGAAGGTCTTCAAAATTGTATTCCTCCTGTCTCAGACCTACTGAGAGCTGGAATAACAGGTGAATACAACCATGCCTCTCCTTTATTCTTTGATCTTTATTCTTTGATCTCCTTTATCACTGTAATCTTTGAACCTTTTTGCATTTATTTACTGATTTTACATGTGTGTGCACATATATCCCCATGACACAAGAATAAGAAAACAACTTCTGAGTGTGTGTTTCAGTCTAACTCAGGTTGTCAGGCACAGCACGGATGGAATCACCTTTGGCATCCCTGTCCTTTCTTATGATCTTCATTGTTCATGAGTTTCTCCATGTCCTTCATTAAAACTAATATGAGATTTTTGCCTTTTTTGCAGATTTAGGACCAATAAGCCTCAATTGGTTTGAAGAACTTTCCTCAGAAGCTCCACCATATAATTCTGAACCTCCAGAAGAATCTGAATATAAGCCCCACAGTTATGAACCACAGCTGTTTAAAACACCACAGAGGAATCCCTCTTACCATCATTTTGCTTCAACTCCAATAATGTTCAAAGAACGAAGTGAAACTCTACCACTAGACCAGTCGCCTTTCCAAGAATTAGGTAACTGTAGCTAGGTGTGGTGGCACATGTCTTTAATCCTAGCATTAGAGAGACAGAAATAGATCTCTGTGAGTTCAAGGCCAGCCTGGTTTACACAACAGCCAGAGCTATGTACTTACGAGCCCCTTTCTCAAAAAAGGAACAAGCAAAGAGTTAGTTCACCATAGATTTAACTTGGGTAAATCATGCTATGTGATGGAGGGTGCATGAGCTGGGACTTAAGGCAAAGTTGTATGTAAAGTCAGCTCTGTGATGTACTGAGTTCTCTTGTGCAAATCAGTCTTTCCCATCTCTTCCCTGATTGAAGAATGTAGATGGTGGAAATACTGTGTGATAAGCTTCTGTTCAATGAAATAACTTAGGTATTTAATAAATGCCTCTTTTCTTTCTTCCTATGATTAACATGTCAGCAACTAAGATTTTCTAAATTATGACTTTGCTATTCAAAATATTCAAAATGACTTGTCTTGGTGTTTACTAAGCTATATTTCTTCAAGTTACAATAGGGTGGAGGTTTTTGTTTGTTTTTTTTTGTTTTTTTTTTTTTTGTAATCAGTTTCCCGTGAGTATTTTAATTTGATATCAGTTTCTCTGACCTTGGTGCCAGGTGTTTACAAACACTTAGTAAAGTTGTGCATTGTCTCTGGAATATTTATTACTTCCTTGACCTAGTGCTCCCTTTTCCTTTTTTTTAAAAAAAAATTATTTATTTATTTATTTATTTATTTATTTATTTATTTATTTATTTATTTATTGGGGGGATTTTTGGATTTGTTTTTTTCGAGACAGGGTTTCTCTGTATAGCCCTGGCTGTCCTATAGAACAGGCTGGCCTCGAACTCAGAAATCCGCCTGCCTCTGCCTCCCAGAGTGCTGGGATTACAGGCGTGCGCCACCACTGCCTGGCTAGTGCTCCGTTTTCTGTAGAGTACCTCCTGTGATCTGTTCAGTGAGCATGCCAGGCATTGTAATTGCTGTGGATATAGTCAGAAGACAGATTTGCTACCGGTCGGTGATGGTGTACTCCTTTGATCCTAGCATTCAGGAGGCAGAGGCAGGTGGATCTCTATGAGTTCAATGCTAGCCCAGTCTACATAGCAAGTTTCAGGATAGCCAAGGCTACATAGAGAGATTCTGTCTCAAGAAAGGGGTGTGCAAGGAAACAAACATCTGTCCACAGTTCCTCAGGTTTAACAGCATTCTCTCAGAGAAGCCCAATGGTTGGGTTACAACCAAGAGTGGAATGCAGAAGGGTGGCATCAGAACAGTCACGTCAAATGAGGCCGTCGGCCTAGCAGTGTAGTTTAGTAGTGTGCATGTTCATCAGTAGAAAAGCCCTAGTTTCTGTGTCCAACACCAAAGAGGAAGGAAGGGAGCAGGGGAGGTTGCAGCCATGAAGCCCTGCTTTCCCACTTATATTCAGGAGTCTGAAACTGAAGGGTGAAAGCTTCTCACAGAATGACAGTCATGTTGGACTAGGTGTTGTCTGTGATGTCATACATTTCCCATACATGCCCCAGCTCCCTATACATCCTTTTGTTTGTTTGTTTGTTTGTTTTTCCATTCTTAAGTTCAAAAAGTAAAAGCTCAAAATGTGCAGTGTCTGCATCCTCACTAGATTATTTTACTGTTTCAGGGAAAGTTGTTGCAAGTAGTAAACTTAAAAATCACGGTAAAATGAAGGCCAAAATGGACCCTGTGGTGGATGTTGCCAGTCCGCCTCTGAAGTCTTGTCTCAGTGAAAGGTATAGTGAGACCGCTGTTATTTTGTAAGTGTATAAGATATGTATTATATACTTGTTTTTAATGTCTGGTCTTACTGTAGTCCAGGCTGACTTTGCACTCAGAATCCTCTAGGCTAGGGGGATTCAGTCATGAACTGTCATCCTGCATATCTGTTATTAAGATGTGTTTAAATAAAACATTTTCTTGCATGTGTGTGTTTCACAGAAATAAGCTGTCATTCCAGATTGCTTTGGCAAAGTGTCTCCTGAAAGAACTTATGTTTTTAAATAACATGTAATATGTTCTTTAATTTAGCAACTTTCATGTTAGAAACTTTGAGCCAGGACTTGTAATCCACTCCAGAAATCCTAGCACAGTATGAAGCCAGCCCAGGCTAACATAGCAAGCCCTTGTCTCCAAAAGTATAAAACCACTACGCGTCAGTGTTCAGTGGTCTCTTTGTTGCTGCTGTTGTACTTTTCACCTGAGGCCACTGTTTCATTTTGTCCAGCCCCCTTACTCTGCGGTGCACACAGGCGGTACCACAACGAGAAAAGCCAGGTATGAGCACAGCAAATGTTCTTATTTTCATTGTCTTTTGAGACCTTATTTACATCTAAGTTGTATGTATGAGTGTTTTGCCAATGTGTGTGTGTATATACTACGTGCATGCCTTGGTGGCCAGAGGCCAGAAGTGAGATCCCCTGAAACTGGAGTTACAGGTGGTTGTGATTTGCCTGTATTAGGTCCTAGGAACGCAGGCTTTTCGCAAAAGCAGCCAGTGCTCTTAAGTGCTGAGCCATGTCTCCAGCCTTATGGTTTTTATTTGTAGGTTTTAAAAATATTAATAATTGGGGCTGGAGAGATGGCTCAGTGGGTAAGAGCACCGATTGCTCTTATTAAGGTCATGAGTTCAAATCCCAGCACCCACATGGTGGCTCACAACCATCCGTAAAGATATCTGATACCCTCTCCTGATGCGTCTGAAGACAGCTACAGTATCCTTACATATAATAAATAAATCTTTAAAAAAATATTAATAATTATCTAATTTTCTGTTTTTTGTTGTTGTTTTTTTTAACCCACAGTGGTATCTGGAAGTTTATTTTATACACCAAAACTCGAGGAGGTAAATGTTCTGCTTGCGTTACTTATGGTATATCAGTTGAGAATGTAACAATATGTATTATTCCTTTGACTTAAGAGTTGAGATCTGTACTTAGCATACTGTCTCACAGAGGCATTGAGTAAGTGATAAAGTCTGAATTAATTGTCAGTGTTCCTGTAAATTAACAGCCATCTTTCCTTGTAGGGTCAGACACCAAAACATATTTCTGAGAGTCTGGGAGTTGAAGTGGATCCTGATATGTCTTGGACAAGTTCATTAGCTACACCACCAACTCTTAGTTCCACTGTGCTCATAGGTAATAGTGACAAATGTGTACTGGACAGGAAGAACTGGATGAGACTGCTAAGTTGTCATCTCCAATCGTATGTTAGAAAGAAAACATGGAAGGGCTGGAGAGATGGCTCAGTGGTTAAGAGCACTGGCTACTCTTGCAGAGGATCCTGGTTCACTTCTCAGCACCCACATGGTGGCTCACAACTGTTCCTAGCTCCAGTTCCAGAGGAACTGGTGTCTTCTTCTAGTCTTTTCAGACTAGAATGCATGTAATGCATTCTAATGTACATACATATTTGTAGACAAAACACCCATATACAGAAAATAAAAATAAAGGTTAAATATGTAAGCAACCATGAAAACACATATTACTGTGTGATAAGTGTTTGTAGAATAATTTTTTTGTGTGTTTTATTTAAAATGCAATCAAAGGGTCACATATTTTATCACTCTGCCATCTGTATATGATAACCTCATATACATTTAGCCACAAAATATAACCATGCCATATATGTGTGCTCATTTATAAGATATGTGTATGACTGTGGTAATCCTCAAATTATGAGTTTATATTCAAACCATAACTTTTTCTTAGTATTTTAGGTTTGGGTTTTGTTTTTGTTTTTTGTTTTATTCTGCGTGTGAGCAAGTATGCCCATGTGCAAGTGCCACAACATTTGTGTAGAGGTCAGAGGACAATTAACAGGGTTGGTTCTTTTCTTCTACCATATGAGTTCCCAAGATCCTTAGTGTGTCAGACTTGGCAGCTCGTGCCTTTACCTTCTCAGCCATCTTGCCAGCCCTCAAACTAGGGCTTGATGATTCTGGCTAAATAACTTTAGTTTTGATCCATTTAGCTAGAAGTGACTGGGCTTTCTTTTGTTGTTGTTGTTGTTGTTTAAATAATTATTTATTTTATGTATATGATTATACTGCCACTGTCTTCAGACACACCAGAAAAGGGCATCAGATCCCATTACAGATGATTGTGAACTGGGAACTGAACTTAGGACCTCTGGAAGAGCAGTCAGTGCCCCTAACCGCTGAGCCATCTTTCCAGCCTCTTTTTGTTGTTTATGTGAAATAATAAAGTAAAAAGGCTGAAAGCTAAGAAGTGATTAGCATTAATTATGCCTTCTGTCTGTATCATTGTCTAAATAGAGGCTAAAAGCTCCCCAGGAGCCTTTGAAGACACAACCTTACAGATCTTTCATCTGCCCTGTAGAGAACATAAAGCTAGTATCACCAAACCACATCAAGAAGCAGTGTGATCGGGAGCTGGTGAGATGGCTCAGTGGTTAAGAGCACTGACTGTTCTTCTGAAGGTCCTGAGTTCAAATCCTAGCAACTACATGGTGACTAACAACCATCTATAACAAGGTCTGACACAAACTCTTCTGGTGTCTGAAGACAGCTACAGTGTACTTACATATAACAATAAATCTTTAAAAAAAAAAAAAAAAACAAAGAAAAAAAGAAATAGGGTGATGAGTTAGACCATGTTGGCGTTCCCTGTTGCTGGCTTTGGTCACACACTTTCAGATGTGTGTCTGTGTGTGGGGGAGAGGTGTTCCTGAAAAATTAAGTTTGTGTATTAATTTTAATGTATAATATATAATCCACTACAGCTAAATTTAATTTTTGTTTTACAGCCAAAGATGAAGAAGTACATAGAACTGCATTTCGTGCCGACACTCCGGCTGTAAGTCATTGTTGGGCTTGTGTGCTCTCGACATTACTCATTCACTACAATGCCTTTACTTGCTTTTGTTTTGTTAGTGGTTCTTATGCTTTGTAAAAACCAAAAAAAAAAAAAAAAATTGTTAATTCTCTGAGGTGCCCATTCATGTATGTAATATATTTTGAACATATTCAACCCCTCTTCCTCCTCCAATTCCCCCATGATCTTCCCCAACATAACCTACTCTCAACTTCATGTATTTTGTTCTTTTCAAAATGATCCCGAGTCCAATTAATACCTCTCGGGGCATACGGGTATGGGGTACTGGAGAAAGGGGCAACCTACTAGTGGCTATACCTTAACCAAAGATGACTCTCCTTTTCTCAGTAGCTGTCAACTACTAGCCAGCCTGTAAGTGGTTGTGTAAACCATTTGGTCTCAAACTTGGAATGATCATCCTGCTTCTACTTCCCGTGTACTAGGATTATATGTATGTGTCACTGTGCCCCAACTATCCTGCATTTTTAAACTGCAATTTATAATTTTCCTAAGAGTTTGGAAATGTTTCTGTTTGTTTGTTTGTTTTGTTTGTTTTGTTTGTTTTTTTTTTCGAGACAGGGTTTCTCTGTGTAGCCCTGGCTGTCCTAGAATTCACTCTGTAGACCAGGCTGGCCTCGAACTCAGAAATCTGCCTGCCCCTGTCTCCTAAGTGCTGGGATTAAAGGTGTGCACCACCACCACCTGGCAGAGATGTTTCTTAACATGATCCTATATGCAATTTCTTCCTATAAAATTTTTTCTTTCTATTCAGTAACATGTATATATGTGTGTAATGAAAGAGTTATACTAATTAATGATTTTAAACATCATTTTTACAGACTTTGAAAAGCTATTTTTCTAACCACAATGAAAGTCTGAGAAAGAATGATAAATCCATTCCCTCAGTGACTGAAAATGAAAACAAAAACCAGCAAGAATCTTTTAGTCAGGGTGAGTATGTATATCTGTTTAGTAGAGCTGCTGATCTGAATTGATGACACTGTTCTTTTCTTTTAAAGATTTTTATTTATTTTATATATGTGATGAGTACACTGTAGCTATCTTCATACTCCAGAAGAGTGCATCTGATCTCATTACAGATGGTTGTGAGCCACCATGTGGTTTCTGGGATTCGAACTCATGACCTCTGGAAGAGCAGTCAGTGCTCTTAACCACTGAGCCATCTCTCCAGCCCCGACACTGTTCTTTTCTTAGGGAGAAATGTTGTTGCTTTTCTTTCTCAACCTCTGAAATATAGAACATAGAAACTAACTCGATAGATTTCTTTTTTGTAGTTGTAGTAATACATAATTGACTTGCTACATCTGTATTGATAGTTCTTAGAATACTAAGCTAGATTGAGTACATAGTACTTTTAAAGGTGACCTTTAATTGTATAGAACTGAAAAAAAATGAGGTATTTAAGATTAGGGTGTGAATAAAGACTTTCAATACATTGGGATCCTATTTTAGGAGAAGAGTGACTTGCCTGACAAACTGGCATTCAGAATAACCCCGTCCTGCTGACCTGTGTATTATTTAATGTGAGCCATTTCTTGAAAGAATTGTGAGAATAATAGGAAGAATATGGTTGCATTGTAAATGTTAAAATGTGCTGTTGTTTTGAATTTTAACAGGATTGGGAGAAATGTTAGGAGATTCATCTGGCAAAATAAATAGCTTCAAAGACTGCCTTAGAAGTCCAGTACCAAATGTTCTAGAAGATAGGGAGATAGAAGTTGATACTTCCGAAGAAGATAGTTTCTCTTTATGCGTTCCTAAGCATAGAGCCAGAAATCTACAGAAAATGAGAATGGGCAAGACCAGGAAGAAAATTTTCAGTGAAATAAGAACTGATGAATTAAGTGAAGAAGCTAGAAGACAAGCTGATGATAAAAACTCATTTGCACTTGAAATTGAACCAAGAGATAGCGAGCCCTTAGATCCAGATGTAACAAACCAGAAGCCCTTTTACAGCCAGAGTGAGGAAATCTGCAATGAAGCTGTACAGTGCTCAGACAGTAGATGGTCTCAGTCAAACCTCTCTGGTCTAAAGGGAACCCAGACAGGAAAAATACCCTTACCTCATATTTCTTCTCATAACCAAAATATTTCAGAAGAAGACTTCATAGATATGAAGAAAGAAGGTACTGGCTCTGTTACTTCAGAAAATTTTCCTCATATTTCTAGTCTTCCAGAACCAGAAAAGATGTTCAGTGAGGAAACTCTGGTAGATAAGGAACATGAAGGACAGCATCTTGAATCACATGAAAACTCCACTGCAGGGAAGCAAATGGTATCTGGAACAAGTCAAGTAGCCTGTCTATCTCATAGTATCAGGAAGTCTATATTCAAGATGAGAGAGCCACTTGAAGAGACTTTGGGTACTGTTTTCTCAGACAGTATGACCAGCTCAACCTTTACAGAAGAACATGAAGCCTCTGTAGGTGAATTGGAAATACATACTGCATGCTCACAGAGAGAGGATTCTTTATGTCCTAGTTTAGTTGACACTGGAAGCTGGCCCACCACTTTCACTGACACTTATGGAACTGTGAAAAATACAGGTTTAATATCCACTCTAAAAAATAAAAGAAAAAAGTTTATTTACTCTGTAAGTGACGATGCGCCTCATCAAGGAAAACAACTACAGACTCACAGACAGTCAGAGCTTCCTGATCTCTCAGCCCAGTTTAAAGCAAGTGCTTTTGAAGTACCATTCACCTTTACAAATGTGAATTCAGGTATTTTTCTTTTTTTCTTCTAACATATATAGTCCAATGGATGAGATTAAATTCTCTTCTTTGAATATATAGTTTAAAAAAAAGTGTAAACACTTGTTTTCTTTCTGTAGTTTTTTTAGATCTCTTCTTTGTTTCGTTTGGTTTTGGTTTTGTGAGAGCCCTGTGTAACTCTGGCTGTCTTGGAACTCAGGCTGGCCTGGAACTTGCCTCTGCCTCACTAGTGCTTGAATTAAATGTGTGGGCTACTTCCACCTGGTTTTAGGAACCATTTATTCTCAGACAGTATCTATATAGATTATTGGTGAGACTTTGGATTTGGTGTTTAGAATTATGTCATTGAAACTTGTTGGGGCAATTCACACCATATATTGTTGGCTATTTGATTTTTGCTTTTGTAGCATTTATTTATTGTGTATATGTGTGTAGACATATGTGTGGCACGTGGTGTATGTGTGGAGGTCAGTGGACAACTTACCTAAGTCAGTTTTTCTTTTTTCACCATGTGGGTCTTCAGAGCCGAAGGCTTAATGGCAAATGAATTCACACCCTAAGCCACCATCCCTTTGTCCCCCCCCCCCTTTGTACTCTATGCTGGTTTTGAACTTGGCCTTAAGTGATTTTCCTGCTTTAGTCTCCCAAGTAGTTGGAACCACACCACTGTGTCTTGCTGTATGACTTCTAAGACAGCTTTCTATCCAAACACATTAGGAACTTGAAATGTATGAGCTGGACTCTACACTTGACTGCTTTAGCTACTGCTTTAGAGTGTTTATTGTGTTTATTATGTACAAATTGGATAGCTAAAAAATGATATTAACTTGGGAAGCTGAAACAGGAGAATTATTTGAGAATAGGAATTCAAGACAAGCCTGGGGAACATAAGGGAGACTTGTTGCTTCTTCTCTATTCTTCATCTTCATCATGTGAAATCGGTTTTGTCTCCCTGTGAGAAATTGTAAATAGCATGGTGAGTAGGTCGGTGATAATGGCACTAGAGTATTGAAGAGATGTTTGAGCTCCAGGGATCTATCTGTCTCTGTTTACCATCCTACAACCCTGAAGTTTATAGATACTTCTGCCACAACCAGCATTTTACAGGATTCTGGGGACCTGGATTCAGGTCTGCATGACAGGTACTTCACTGACTGAGCTAGCTCCTTAGCCTTGTCATGTAGAAATTTAGTAATTTAGTACTAATTTGCAACCATTTAGGGTGTTGTTTTAAATCTATCAGTCACCATTTGCTCTTCTTGTACTCCTTGTTTTAAACACTTTAACTTGGGAAAGGCACTGAGTGGGTGCAATTTATTGTACTCTAACTTGTCCCATCATTCTGTATTCTTATATTTAGGTATATCAGATTCTTCTGTCAAAAGAAGCTATTTACCGAATGATCCAGAAGAGCCATCTTTGTCCTTGACCAACTCTTTTGTGACTGCTGCTAGTAAAGAAATTAGTTATATTCATGCATTGATATCTCAGGATCTTAATGACAAAGAAGCAATAGTCAATGAAGAAAAACTACAGCCATATACAGCCCTAGAAGCTGACTTTCTGTCATGCTTGCCAGAAAAACCATGTGAAAATGATCAAAAAAGTCCAAAGGTTTCCGATGAAAAGGAAAAAGTCATAGTCTCAGCATGTCATCCTTCAGGAAGGCATTCAGCAGCAGTGCAGCTCAGCAGCATTAGCTCTGAATCACAGGAAAACCCTCTCAGTGGCCACAACAGAACAAGTACTCTTAAATTAACTCCCAGCTCAAAGGCACCTCTGTCAAAGTCAGTTGTGGATTCTAGAGGGGAAATGTGTAAAATGCCAAAGAACCTGCAGTGTGAGAGCTGTAAAGATAATATTGAATTAAGCAAAAACATCCCTTTGGGAGTAAATGAAATGTGTATCTTAACTGAAAATTCTAAAACCCCCGAGCTTCTGCCACCCGGAAAATATATACTAGAAGTGTCCTCTTCAGTGAAATCACAGTTCAATCAAAATGCAAAAATAGCAGTCATACAAAAGGACCAAAAAGACTCACCTTTTATTTCAGAAGTAACAGTCAATATGAATTCTGAAGAACTTTTCCCAGACGAGAATAATTTTACTTTTCAAGTAACCAATGAAAGCAGTAAGCCTGATTTAGGAAGTACTGTGGAACTTCAGGAAGAAGACCTTAGCCACGCAAAAAGGCCTAGTCTCAAGAACTCTCCCATGGCAGTAGGTGGAGACCTAGATGATGAGCATAGAGCCCAAGTGTTGATTACAAAGGACTCAGATTCATTAGCTGTGGTCCATGATTGTACAGAGAAGAGCAGAAATACTATAGAGCAGCATCAGAAAGAAACCGCTGACAAAGATTTCAAGTTGAGTTCCTCCTTGGATATGAAATCAGATGGGAACAATGATTATTCAGACAGATGGTCGGAGTTCTTGGATCCAGTTTTGAATCATAATTTTGGAGGTGGCTTCAGAACAGCTTCCAATAAAGAAATAAAACTTTCAGAGCATAATGTCAAGAAAAGCAAAATGTTCTTCAAAGATATTGAAGAACAGTATCCTACTAGTTTAGCTTGTATTGATATTGTTAATACCCATCCATTAGCAAACCAGAAGAGACTAAATGAATCTCAAACATTTGATTTGAAATTAGTTGCTACTGTATCTACACAGTCTCATAGTCCATCATCTGTTTCTCATGAAGATACGCATGCAACACCTCAGATGTTATCTTTAAAGAAAGATTTTCATTCAAGTCATAATTTAACTCCTAGCCAAAAAGCAGAAATTACAGAACTATCTACTATCTTGGAAGAATCAGGAAGTCAGTTTGAATTCACACAGTTCAGAAAGCCAAGCCACATTGCACAGAGTAATAAATCTGAAGTGCCTGGAAAGCAGATGGCTGTTGTAAGTACTGCTTCTGAGGAGTGGAAAGATGTTGATCTTCATCTCCCAGTGGTTCCCTCCTCTGTAGGTCAGACAGGTCACAGCAAGCAATTTGAAGATTTGACTGGAGTTAAACGAAGCTTTCCTCACGTGTTAGAAGACACTTGTAACAAAAATACATTGTGTTTTTTACCAAATATAAATGAAATGGAGTTTGGAGGATTTTGTTCTGCTCTTGGCACAAAACTTAGTGTGTCTAATGAGGCTCTGAAAAAAGCTATGAAACTGTTCAGTGACATTGAAAATATTAGTGAGGAGCCTTCAGCAAAAGTAGGACCAAGAGGATTCTCTTCAAGTGCACATCATGATTCTGTTGCTTCTGTGGTGAAGATAAAGAAACAAAACACTGATAAAAGTTTTGATGCGAAATCTAGTAAGTGCCAAGTAACATTACAAAATAATATTGAAATGTCTACCTATATTTTTGTTGACAAAAATTCTGAAAATTATGTAAAGAATACAAAACATGAAGATAACTATACTGGCTCTCAAAGAAATAAATTAGAAAACTCTGATGGTAGTAAATCAAGTACAAGTGGCACAGTTTCTATTCATAAAGGTGACGGTGATTTGCCTCGTGCTGCTGATCAAGGCAATAAGTCTCCTAAGTCATGTACCCAAAATGTGAGGGAGGGAAACACACAAATTAAGGAAAGTATATCAGATTTAACATGTTTAGAAGTCATGAAAGCTGAGGAAACCTGTCGTATGAAATCTTCAGATAAAGAACACCTACCTTCAAATAAGATGGAACAAAATACAAAAGAGTTTAATATATCCTTTCAGACAGCAAGCGGGAAAAATATCAGAGTCTCCAAAGAGTCATTAAATAAAAGTGTGAATATTTTTAATCAGGAAACAGAAGAAATGAACATTTCGGATTCTTTGAATTCTAAAATTTTTAGTGGCATAAATAAGGACAAAATGAATATTTCATGTCACAAGAAAGCAATCAGTATTAAAAAGGCATTTGAAGAACATTTCCCAATCGGAACTGTCAGTCAATTACCAGCTCTTCAACAGTATCCTGAACTTGAAATAGAAAGTATCAAAGATCCTACACTGTTGAGTTTTCATACAGCTAGTGGGAAGAAAGTCAAAATTATGCAGGAATCTTTAGACAAAGTGAAAAACCTTTTTGATGAGACACAATATGTTAGGAAAACTGCCAGTTCTAGTCATCGGGGATCAAAACCCCTGAAGGACAGAGAGGACTACAAAGAAGGACTTACATTAGCATATGAGAAAATTGAAGTAACTGCCTCAAAATGTGAAGAAATGCAGAATTTTGTCTCTAAGGAGACTGAAATGCTACCCCAGCAAAGTTATCATATGTATAGGCAAACTGAAAATCTCACAACATCAAATGGTACCTCTTCCAAAGTACATGAAAACATAGAAAATAAAATAGAAGAGAATCCTAGAAATTGCTCTAATTGTCAGTTCTCTTACCCAGTCACTAAAGATTCTGCTTTGGAATGTTCTACAGGGGACAGTAGAAAAACTTGTATCAGTGAGACTTCTCTTTCCAAAGGCAGAAAATGGCTTAGAGAACAGAGTGATAAGCTTGAAACAAGAAATACTATTGAAATCAAATGTGTAAAGGAACACACTGAAGATTTTGCAGGAAATGCCTCATATGAACGTAGTTTAGTCGTTATCAGAACTGAAATTAATACAAGTCATGTCTCTGAAAACCAAGCTTCAGCCCTCTTTAGTGACCCTAATGTGTGTCACAGCTATCTATCTCATTCTAGTTTTTGTCATCGTGATGACATGCATAATGATTTGGGATATTTCTTTAAAAATAAACTTGATTCTGATGTTCAGCCAGAAATAAGTCTATGCCCACAAACTGTAAATGAAGATTGTGTTCAGAAACTGGAGACTAATGCTTCATATGCAAATAAAAATGTAGCCATTGACTCAGCAATGCTGGATTCAATGAACTATAAGGTAGACTCACCCATGTTCATTACAGCTCATTCACAAGAAACTGTAAGAATGAAAGAGATAGTCACAGATAAATGTAATAAAATAATCGAGCAAAACAGAGAGACTAAACCAGACACTTGCCAGACGAGCTGTCATAAAGCACTAGATCATTCAGAGGATTTTATATGTCCTAGCTCTTCAGGTGATATCTGCATAAACTCACATGAGGCTATTTTTTATCCTCAGAATGAACAAATTTTACAACATAACCAAAATGTGTCTGGACTGAAGAAAGCTGCAACACCACCTGTTAGTTTGGAAACTTGGGATACTTATAAATCTATAAGAGAGCCTCCCCAGGCAGTCCATCCTTCACACACTTCCGGAATTTTTAGCACAGCAAGTGGAAAAGCTGTACAAGTATCAGCTGCTTCATTAGAAAAGGCAAGACACGTGTTTTCTGAAATGGATGGTGATGCTAAACAGTCACTGGAAGGTAATGAAAAATCACATCATTCTGTAAAAAGAGAAAAGTCTGTGGTGCATAACACCCAGGGTGTTTTGTCACTCCCAAAAGTCCTCCCGGGCAATGTCAATTCATCTGTATTTTCTGGATTTAGCACTGCAGGTGGAAAACTGGTCACAGTTTCAGAAAGTGCCTTACACAAAGTTAAAGGAATATTAGAGGAATTTGATTTGATCAGAACTGAACATACTCTCCAGCACTCATCTACACCTGAAGATGTATCAAAAATACTTCCTCAATCTTGTGTTGAAAACAGAACCCCAGAATTCCCTGTAAACTCTAAACTGCAGAAAACCTATAATGATAAATCCAGCTTACCTAGTAATTATAAAGAAGGTGGTTCTTCAGGCAATACTCAATCTATTGAAGTTTCTTCCCAACTCTCTCAGATGAGGAGAAAGCAAGACACACAGTTGGTATTAGGAACAAGAATATCCCATAGGAAGGCTAGTCTTCTGGAAAAAGAACAAACCTTACCCCAAGACATAAAAATAGAAACTGATGAAGTGGAAACATTGTCTAATTTTCCTGTGAAAACAAATGTAGGAGAATATTACTCCAAAGAGAACTATTTTGAAACAGAAGCAGTGGAGAGTGCCAAAGCTTTTATGGAAGATGATGAGCTGACGGATTCTGAACAGACTCGTGCCAAATGCTCACAGTTTACATGCCCCCCAAATGAGACTTTGTTAAATTCAAGAACTAGGAAAAGAGGAGGAGTGGCTGTTGATGCAATGGGTAAGTATTTACTTTTCTTTTGGTATACTGGTCTCTCAAGTGATTCATCCTCAATAATCTCAGGATATGGTGTTAAAAAACTATTTTTCCTTTGGAGTTTGGAGGACAGTGATTTAGAACTTGACATCTGTAAGTCTGTAGCAACAAGTCATATTTTAAGATCTTTAGTGTATTTTTAGTATGGGTTAAAAAATGCTAAGAAGTTTTATTTTCAACAAAGCTAGTGAAATGTTAGTATTTCTCATGTGTGTAAAGAATTCTGACAGAACCTGGTTTCTAGTATAGCCCCAAAACGTAATTAGTACTGTGTATGACATAGTTATTGTACTCTTCACGTGTTACCTCACTTCTCTGAGCCCATTCCCATATCCACAAAGTATAGTTAATTCCTCTCACAAGGTAATTGTAGATAAAATGTTTAGTATTATCAGGCATGATATTTGATAGCTGTAATGCCAGCATCCAAGAACCTAAGGCAGGAGGATTGTTAAGTTCAAGGCAGCCTGGGTTAAATATCATGACCCTGTCTCAAAAATATCCATCAATTAATTGATTAGATGTTTAAAATCACATTTTAACCTTTCATTTAACATAATCAACATTGAACCTGACACCTTATCTAGGCAAAAAACTTAGTGTTTGCTTGCTTCCTTCACAAATATTCTGAATATAGTTTAATAGTAAATAATGCCATGCTCTTCTTTAGAATTCTGTATATTTATGGATGGTTTTCCTGCACGTATGTCTCTCTCTGTACTATGTACATGCCTGGTGTCTGACAGAAGAGGGTATTGGATCCCCGGGGACAGGTGTCACAAAGAGTAGCAAGCTGCTACGTGGGTTCTGGGAACAACCTAGTTCCTCTGGGAGAATATCAGTGCTCTTACTACTATTGGACTATATTCTAATTTCTCATTTAAATGTCTAATGACTTAGTGAAACTATTAGGTTAATCCACAGTGTGCATGTTTTGGTAGTGTCTCAGGCTAGAAAGAATATTTAAATAATCAATCAGTTGACATTGGCAATCATGATCAATTTCGGGTTTGGGGTTTTTTTTGTTGTTGTTGTTTTTTTTTTTTTTTGGTTTTTCGAGACCGGGTTTCTCTGTGTAGCCCTGGCTGTCCTGGAACTCACTCTGTAAACCAGGCTGGCCTCAAACTCAGAAATTCGCCTGCCTCTGCCTCCCAAAGGCCACCATGCCCGGATGATGATCATTTTCAAAACTAACATTCCAACCCTCATGTGCGTGATTTAAAAGACATTGGCTTCCTTTACAAGCTTGTGGACACAAGAGTATTGGAATAATTATATATCTTCTTGTCTAGCCCCACCATATTGTGGAGTGAGACCTAGAAGTTGCTTTATTATAAGCCATCCTGCCAGAAACAGATTTACTTCATCAAATATTATACAGGTCACATTCTGTATGAGCAAATTTAACTTTGTAATACTTAATCTTTGGGGTTTTGTTTTGTTTCATTGCTTACCATGTATAAGTCAGTACTTTAGTTATAAAAGGGGAAATCTAGGCTTTTAATAGGTAAAACTGATATAACTACAAATATGTATGGAACTTTCTTTTTAGGACAACCTCCAATCAAAAGAAGCTTATTAAATGAATTTGACAGGATAATAGAAAGTAAAGGAAAATGTTTAACGCCTTCAAAAAGCACTCCAGATGGTAAATTTGTTTTTATTCATATTTTTTCCCTGAACAAGTACTCTGCATGTTATTTTTACACTTTCCTCTCTTGGTTCATTTGTGTGTACAGAATGGTTTCATTGTTAAACTTTTGACATATTTGGTATGTGAATGGTTCATCTATGAGGCCTACTAAGGCACTTATAAAGATGTAATTGCAAGTGTAAGCTGCTTATGAAATAGTGGCTTTAGACTTAATGAAAGCGGTAAATGATCTGCACCAGTTCGTCACATGATCACTGCTACCAAATGAGGTGGACGTTTCTTAGTCATGATTTGACTCCATCCTTCAACTTACTACATATAAATGTTGCCTTGCCTCCTTAGTCCATTACAGTCTTTTGATTTTCCTTTTATTTTTCTAACATTTGTCTGTCCGTCCGTCCATCTATCTGTCTGTCTGTTTCTCAAGACAAGGTGTCTCTGTGTAGCCCTTGCTTCGTGGAATTCATTTGTAGACCAGGTTAGCCTCAAACTCACAGAGATCCACTTGCCTCTGCTTCCCAGGTACTGGGTTTAATGGTGTGTTACTCAGCTTAACTTGTTGTATTTAAAATAAAACCAAAAAACCTATTTAGTATCCATGTATATGGCTGCAGTGCCTGAGCAAGCCAGGGTCATCAGGTCCCTGGAGGTGGAGTGACCTTCAGTTGTATGCTGGGAATTCAACTCAGGTTCTATGCAAGAGCAGTCACTTCCTATTTGCCATCTCCCAGGTCCAAGTTGACAAACTTTATTACCCAACATTTAACCACCTATGTCACTGATAGACTTCTTAGTCTGAAAAGTCTTAAATATTAGAAAATATACATACCAGACACAAACTTCTCTAAATTCTAATTTTTATTTAAAAGCTAAATTTTACCTCAGACAAAAATATTTTTGCTATTATCCTTGTAGATATAACCTTATTTCATTTATTTAAGAAAAACCTCAGACTGCTAAAGTGTTTCATCTGGTAAAAGCACCTGCCACCACCTAGACTGATGACGTGAGTTCAGTCCCAGTGCACCACATTTTAGAAGGACAGCATTGACTTCGGGAAGTTGTCCTCTCACCTCCTCCTGCATATACCGCTCCCCCCCACTCCCCACACAACACACAAATGTGCATACATGGTTGCCCACACATGTATATATGCACAATAACGATAAGTAAAATTAATTCTAATAAAAAGACAAAAAACTGCTGAATACCCAAATCTGAGTAATTAGTACTTTTATTTTTTCAAGTACCTATGGTAATCCCATGGCAATAAAGTAGCTACTGTGTATCAGCCTAACTGTGAAAATAAATTGTCTCAAGATAAGTGTGACTTCTATAGACAAATAAGAAGCTGTACAAATGCGCTCTTGTATAGTAAACAGGTGTGTGCAACAGTGCTGATGGAGGGGCCTCTAAAGATCATTGTAGCCTCTGTTTCATAGATCACCCATAGAATCACCTTCCTGTAGAGTAGACATAGATGGTTCATATATAGAGGCATAGGAATTCTGGGTCTGGGGAGTTGCCTTAGTGATTAAGAGCACTTTTTGTTCTTGGAAAGGAGCCAGGTTTAAATTCCCAGCATCCACATGGAGACTCCCCACCTCCTCGGACACTATACATGTATTTGGTTCACAGACATACATGTAGGCAAAACATTCATGCACACAAAATAATAAAACACATTTAAAACAGAATTCTTTGCAATTCTTGTTTGTCCTTACAAATCCTTAAAGAAATATTGTGCTGTGTTTTCCTGTCCAAATAATTCTGCATGTGCAGAATTGATAGATTACGTTTGTTTCCAGCTTTAGGATTTTTGTATTATTTTATTTTATGTGTATTTGTATTTTTGCCTGTACGTATATATGTGTACCATGTATGTGCCTGCTGTGTGGCGGCCAGAAGAAGACATTGGATGCCCCTGTAACTGGAGACAGTTGTGAGCCACTGTGTAGTTGCTGGGGAGTTGAACCCTGGTCCTCTGCAAGAACAGCCAGTGCCGAGCCATTGCTCCAACGTACAGTTTACTTATTCTTTTTTTTTTTAACAGAGCTGAGGACCGAACCCAGGGCCTTGCGCTTGCTAGGCAAGCGCTCTACCACTGAGCTAAATCCCCAACCCCAGTTTACTTATTCTTTAATCTTATATTTGAGCAAACAACATTTGCATAACTCATTCAGAAATGCTGTAGAAAGCTATACTTGGAGAAGTCTTAAATCCACCCCAGTCACACTCCAGGCTATTCTCCAGCTTTCCTACCTCTTACTCCATGGTTTGCAGTTTACTTTTATAAATGTTCTATAATAATATCTCTTTACATTTTCAGACCTTGTTTGCTTTTGGTCAGGGAAAGTATGCTGCTTTTTTTTTTTTTTCACAGCTTCTATAGAAATGCCAATGCCAACTCTATTTCAAGTCAACATGGCAGAGTATTGGGAAACATTTTTAATTAGCTATAATTGCACCTCAGATAATCCTCACTGGCTGTAACACTACCAATATGCAAAGCTAGGGAATGCCACTTAATGAATATGTAAATGTCTTTTTTACTCATTTGCATGGTTGCATAGTAAACAGTCATGTGGCTATATCCTAGTTTATTCAGTTAATCCCTAATTAGTGGACAAATTGGAAGTCTAATAACCATAAATTACATATTGAGAATGACTATTATCTAAAGCTTTGCTTTGAACCTTTGATCTTGTTTTTGTTTTTGTATTTTGGTTTTTGGATTTGGTTTTTTTGAGACAGGGTTTCTCTGTATAGCCCTGGCTGTCCTGGAGCTCACTTTATAGACCAGGCTGGCCTCGAACTCAGAAATCCGCCTGCCTCTACCTCCCAAGTGCTGGAATTAAATGCGTGTGCCACCATTGCCCGGCTGCTTCTGAACCTTTGTAAAACCAAACTTTAGAGATGATATTTACACTGGCTATGAGCTAACTGTAATAATTACTAACACTAAGACTAAATTTAAAACTGATTTCTCTGAGATTTGAATGTTGGTTATTTTGTTTATAGTTATAATTAGTTTGCAAGTTCAGTACACTCAATAATTATTTACTAAATATGCATAGTGTATATTTAAAACTTCAATGTCTAAGAAAATTTAGTGAACATTTACAGAAATGTATAATAAACAGGAATGGCAACTAAAACCTTAGTTGGATTTTCTTAGGCACAATAAAAGACAGAAGATTGTTCACGCACCACATGTCTCTAGAGCCGGTTACCTGTGGACCCTTCTGGTAAGATTTAAAAAAAAAAAATCTTAGTATAACATAGGAAAAAAGTGATTTTTTTTTAGATTTATTTATAATATGTAAGAACACTGTAGCTATTTTCATACACACCAGAAGAGGGCATCAGATCCCATTACAGATGGCAGTGAGCCACCACGGGGTTGCTGGGATTTGAACTCAGGACCTCTGGAAGAACAGTCAGTGCTCTTAACCACTGAGCCATCTCTCCAGACCGATTTTTTTTTTTTAAAGTTAATAACTTTAACTCATTTAGAATGAATTAGAAATGTATGCTAGAAAATGTATAACTATCTGGAAGAAAGAAAAGCAAGACAGGTGGGATTGGAGTGGAAGACTAAGGCTCCAGAGAAGACTCTGTTACTAGCCCATAAACACCCTGCAGGTTGGCGGGAGCATGTGGGCCCCACCACCACCCACCCACCCCCGCACATAACGACAGCCTGGTGTAAACATTAGCAAGAGCAAATCAGTCACCAGATCTGTCTCTCAGCACACACACACACACACACACACACACACACAGAGTACATGTATTTGTTGGCAAACAAACATACTTAAGTACTCTCTTTCCAATGCAGCTCAAGTAAAGAAAGGCAAGAAACCCAGAGCCCACATTTTACCTCACCTGTTCACGGGCTTCATTCTAAAGGGCCTCCTTCGAGACACTCAGCCTTGGGAAAGTCTTCAAGCAATCCTACAGTTTCCATCTTACCGGCTCACAAGGTTTCTTCCACAAGAACTGAAAGGACCAGACACTCAGTCATGGGCAGATCCACCAAAGTCTTTGTCCCGCCTTTCAAGATGAAAGCACAGTTTCACGGAGATGAACATTTTAATAGCACGGATGTTAATTTAGAGGGAAAGAACCAAAAGAGCACAGATAGCGACAGGGAAGACGGGAACAACGACATTCATCGGTTTAACAAAGGTGACTACCCCCCCAGAGGCCACTAGAATCTTAACAGGGAGGGAGGAGAAACCTTGAGGTATTATGCAACATTTGTTTGACATGGTTTTTGTCTTTTTGTAATAATTTTTAAAATTTTGATTTCTGTGTGTGTACAGGTATGTGAGCTGCCACACACCTGGAGGACAACTTTGGGGAGTTGGTTTTCTCCTTCCATCTTACATCTGGGATTTGAACTTGGGTCTTCAGGCTTGTGCACAAAGACTCTTACCTGCTGAGCCATCTGCAGCTCCTAGTTTTCGCCTTTTGATTAGAGCAGTGGTTCTCAACCTTCCTAATGCTGCAACTCTTTAATAGAGTTCCTCACATTGTAGTGACCTCAACCAGAAAACTTTTTGTTGCTACTTTATAACTCTAATTTGGCTACTGTTATAAACTATAAATGCTTGTGTTTTCCGATGGTCTTAGGTGACCTTCGTGAAAGAGTCCTTCAAGCTTCAAAGGGGTCACAACCACAGGTTAAGACACAAGAGTAGATCACGATGCTATTAATGCTATCCTCAGTGTTTTCTCCCTTTTGTGGTGATGAGTACTTTCCTAACCTTTTTTTAAGATTTACTTGTTTATTTATTGCATGTACGTAAATGCTCTGTCTTCATGCACACCAGAAGAAGACATTGGATCCCATTACAGATGATTGTGAACTACCGTGTGGGTTCTAGGAATTGGATTCAGGACCTCTGGTAGAGCAGCCAGTACTCTTAACCTCTGGGCCATCTCTCCAGCCCCAGACCTTTTTTTAACCTTTCAGCTTTTCTGAAGCCAAAGATTAGGTTCAAATTGTTTTAATGATTTCTTTCAAAGATAACTACTTTTCTTCTGGTTTTTTTTTTTTTTTTCTTAAACAAAAGGCAGGAGTTGGGGCTATTTCAGTGGATAAAGAGTTTGTTGCACAAGTGTAAAGACTTGAGTTCAGATCTCTAGCACCCATGTAAAATCCAAGTGTGCACTGCACACATATAACTCCAATGCTAAAGAGGTTGAAACAGGATTCTTAAAGCTGTCTGCCCAACCAGCCTGGTAAAATTGGTAAGATCTGGATTCAGTCAGAGGCCCTGTCTCAAAATCGAGAGTGTTGGATTAAAATATTCCAAGTTAATCTCTGGCCTTCACATACATGCATATACACACACATGCACACATATTCAGGCACGCACAAGACAAACATGATGGTGATACAAGGCCAGGCATGATGTTTTCAGGCCTCTGATGCCACCACTCAAGAGTTTTGAGTCAGAAGCATTGTGAGTTCCAGGCTAGTGTGGGCTACATTGCAAGATCCTGTTTAAAAAAATAAAAACCCAAATCAAAAAAGCCAAAACAGCCTCCCTTGGGAACTGTATAAACCTATGAAGATAGCCAGGTGGTGGTGGCGCATGCCTGTAATTCCAGCAGGAGGCAGAGGCAGGCGGATTTCTGAGTTCAAGGACAGCCTGGTCTACAGAGTGAGTTCCAGGACAGCCAGGGCTATACAGAGAAATCCTGTCTCAAAAAAAAAAAAAAAAAAAAAAAAAAAAAAAAACAAATCCAAAAAACCAAACCAAACAAACAAACAAAAAAAAAAACCCAAAAACCTATGAAGATACTGGAACAGAAAAAATGCTTGGAGTTCAGTGAGTTCAGTGTTAACTTAGGCTTGAGTGAGGCAAGAAGGCCATTCGGCATGGCTCAGGAATGCTGTGACCTGAGTTATTTTTATCATGTTTTTTTTTTCCCTTCCAAAACTGAAAACAACTACATGTACTTCTATTTGTTATTCAACCTGAAGACTTTAACAGGGATTAAGCTCCCTGTTCTCTGCATGTTGAATCAAAACAAACACATCTTTCATAAGACAGGCTGTGCCTTTTTGGGGAGGTTGGGACGGTAGGGACAGGGTTTCTTTGTTCAGCCCTGGCTGTCCTAGAATTTGCTATGTAGACCAGGCTGGCCTCAAACTCAAGAGATCCTCCTGCCTCTGCTCCCAAGTGTGGGGCTAAAGGTGTGTGCCACCAGCACTCTGTTTATTTCACTTGTGTAAACTGTCCTTTAACAGATCTAATGTCAAGCCTTCAGAATGCCAGAGACCTACAGGATACACGAATTAAAAACAAAGAAAGGCATCATCTGTGTCCGCAGCCAGGCAGTCTGTATCTTACAAAATCATCCACCCTGCCCCGGATCTCTCTGCAGGCTGCAGTAGGAGACAGGGTTCCTTCTGCATGTTCTCCTAAGCAGGTACACTGCGCTCCTAAGGGAAACTTCATGCTGTCAGCTGGAGTCTGCAAGTTGTTTTAAGAATGAACAGATTACTGCTGACCAAAGGAAGCGGGACCCTGCTTCCTCATCTGTCTAGAAGGGGCAGCCTCCCTCCTCTGCCAGGCTTGCCCTCCCTTACCAAAGCAATCTGTGCTGCAAAACTGCTGCTTGTGCCCCAGATCCCACTTGTCCTGATGGTACAGGTGCTCTGAGCTAGTCACGAGGGGAACCTAAGCAGCCTTGATTTAAGGTGTGAGTGACTGCTTTCTGAAGGTTCTGATATCTGATTCTAGTAAAGACATTACTGTTTGGTAGAATGTTCCTGAGCAGAAGGCTGGTAGTGACAGCAGTGATGCCAGCAGTGTGTGCTGAAGCTTTGTGTGCACTGGACACTCCTCTTAGAGCTAGCTTCACATGCCTCAGTGACCGATGGCTTCAGCCTTACAGCCTCCTGTGATTAGTGTGTTATCGTTTTGTCAGGCGAAAGGGCTAATGCACAGAGAGGGTTAAGTAACAGCCAAGAGGTAAGAGCCCAGAGTTGTGTTCTATCTAACACGCGGGTCTGACCCAGAGCCGCTGCCTGAAGGGAAAGACACCTGGTTGGTCATGCTTGTGTGAGAGGAAACACCCGACAGGGCCCTGCACTTTAGCTTCTGGATTCTAAAAGGCAATTATTGGCACCTGTTATTTGTACAACATAATGGGCTAAAAACATGGAGCATTAAGTGACTTTGGATGTCAGCCTGGTACAGGGGCCATGCTAATCTGTGATTCATTCAGTTTTCGTCTATATACTGCTGGAGAAGCGCAGCCTTCCACTGGGGAAGGCAGACATTGCTTATCTGCTTGTCCCCACAGTGCCTTCTTGTGGCAGATTTAAGGACAGGAAGATACAAGGGGAAATAAAAAGTATAACCAACTCCTGAATACATGAGCAGTTTATAAGCGTGCTTTTAGTACAGATGGGGGTTGTGTTGTTTTGTGTGTGCATGTCTGCGCATGTGTGTGTGTGCATGAATGTTTCATACCCAGTGATTTTCATATGCTAAGTACCACTTTATCATTGAGTGATGCTCCTGGGCCAGTTAGTTTATTTTATAGTAACTATTTTAGGACTTAAGTGAACAATTCTGAATAAGGTCAGTTTTGTTTATATTCTAGGTCTGTATTTGACTTTTATTTATTATGTTTTTCTATTGCTTCTTTTGTACAGCTCTATATGTATGGCGTCTCTAAAGAGTGCATAAACATTAACAGCAAAAACGCTGAGTATTTTCAGTTTGACATTCAGGATCATTTTGGTAAAGAAGATCTGTGTGCTGGCAAAGGCTTTCAGTTGGCAGATGGTGGATGGCTGATCCCCTCCAAAGATGGGAAAGCTGGAAAAGAAGAATTTTATAGGTGCTGTGTGGAGAAGAGATTTGTGTTAACTTACATATTCTTTCTCCTCTTTCTTTTCTTTCTTTGTGGCTCTTAAGCTAAAAAGTTGCTAGTCATTTTTTTAAAAAAATCTGGATTATTTCGTTAAAGTGTATTTTAATTCTCTAGACAGTCTTTTTTTTTTTTTTTTTTTTTTTTTTTTTTTTTTTTGGATTTGGTTTTTTCCAAGACAGAGTTTCTCTGTATAGCCCTGGCTGTCCTGGAACTCACACTATAAACCAGGCTGGCCTCAAACTCAGAAATTCGCCTGCTTCTGCCACCCAGAGTGCACCCAGGTGTGTGCCATCACTGCCCGGCCTCTCTAGACATTCTTTTGAAATCTTTTGAAAATTGAATGTGATTTATCCTGGGACTTAAGTATGTTTTTTTTGTTTTCTTTAAATTGGTTATATTTTTATAACCAATTTAAGGGAGAAAGTTCAATTTGAACTTGCTTTATGGTATTCCTCCATTTCTGTCATTTCCTCTTTCACTGTATATTTTAATAAAATTTAAAATTATAAGCACTAAAATGTAAACAAATATATAAATGTCAGTAATATAATCAGAAAAATCTCAGTGCTTACACATCAGCAACTTAGAAGTGTACTTTGGCTTACTGGTGTTTACGTACACAAGCTTCCTGCATGATCCTGCATGCACAAGACAGTAGTGACAGTTGTAGAATTTGATATTATTCTGTGTTTTTATTGTACCATATATTTCTTTGCTCAGGGCTCTGTGTGACACTCCAGGTGTGGATCCAAAGCTTATTTCTAGTGTCTGGGTCGCTAACCACTACAGGTGGATTGTATGGAAACTGGCAGCTATGGAATTTGCTTTTCCTAAGGAATTTGCTAATAGATGCCTAAACCCAGAAAGAGTGCTGCTTCAACTAAAATACAGGCAAGTTGAAAGGATGGCAGTAAGTGACTGTGCCCTTCACTGCAGTGTCCTGTATAGCTCCTGACTTTTTTTTTGTTTTGTTTTGTTTTGTTTTTGTTTTGTTACAAAACAGGGCTACACTGAGAGACAGGGTTTCTCTGTGTAGCCCTGGCTGTCCTGGAACTCACTCTTGTAGACCAAACTGGCCTCGAACTCAGAAATCCGCCTGCCTCTGCCTCCCAAGTGCTAGGATTAAAGGCATGTGCCACTGCTGCCCGGCAGCTCCTGACTTCTGTACCCAAAATGGTGTATGAACAGGTTGTGAGTGACAGCCCCCACTTAAGGCAGATCGATGTTCACATATCTGTGTCCCTTTTCCCCAACCCCTCTCTTTAACCCTTCAACATGTGAATTGCTAATTTAATCCAGTATTTAAAGATTGTTAATAAAACATTTTTGACTTTTCTTTTTTTATTTTAACAATAGAAACTGTATTTCTAGCTAAATTCTTTTCTTCAATAATTTATTCTTTTATTTACTGTACATCTTCATTACGGCCCCCTCTTCCCAGTCCCCCTCTTATAAGTCCCTCCTCCCAATAACCTTTCCCCTTTTCCTCAGAGAAGGGGAGGCCCACCTTGGGTGCTGTCCCACCCTGGGACATGCAGGACTAAACACATTCTCCCCCACTGAGGCCCAACCAGGCCATCCAGTTAGGGATAGGGGATCCAGTGTCAGGCAACAGAGTCAGAGATAGCCCCTGCACCAGTTGTTATGGGTTCCACATGAAGACCAAGCTACACATCTACAAATGTGCAGGGAGCCTAGGTCCAGCCTCTGCATGTTCTTTGGTTGGTGGTTCAGTTTGTATTCCAGCTAAAATCTTAAAAAATATCTTTTCAATATTTCTTTGATTGTTTTTTGTTTTTTGAGACAGGATTTCTCTGTGTAGCCCTGGCTGTTCTATGAACTGACTCTGTATACCAAGCTGGCCTTGAAGTCAGAGATCCCCTTGCCTCTGTCTCCTAAATGCTGGGATTAAAGGTATCTGTCACCATGCCTGGCTTAATGAACTATTTTTTTAAAATATTTGCTTATTTATTTATTTGTGAGTATGTGTGTGGATATGCACTCCTGTGTGCATGCATGGAGGCCAGAAGAGGGCATCTGGTGTCTTCCACTAGCATACTCTGCCTAGTCCTTCAAGGCAAGGTCTCTCTCTCTCTCTCTCTCTGAACCCACTTTCTTGGCTAGTATGGAAGCCAATCCCCAGCTATCTGGAGCTCGCTGTCTCCAGTGACCTCAGAGCTAGAGTTACAGGCATGTACTCGGCACTCAGCTTGTTATGTATGTGCTGGGATCTAAACTCTGTCCTCATGGTAGCGCCACAAGTTCTCTTGACTGCCATATTGTGTGTCTAGCCTGATGAACCAACTTCATTATTTTTCAAGTATTCTCTGGCTTTGTTTACAGTGAGATTCCAGGAGTACATTCCTAGAATCAGCATCTTTGTTTCCTTTTCAGATATGATGTGGAAATTGACAACAGCAGCAGATCGGCTCTAAAGAAGATACTGGAAAGGGATGATACAGCTGCAAAAACACTTATCCTCTGTGTTTCTGACATCATGTCACCAAGCACACATGTCTCTGAAACTTCAGACAGTAAAACTAGTAGTGAGGATGCCCACAAAGTAGACACGATCGAACTCACAGATGGATGGTACGCTGTCAGGGCCCAGCTAGACCCACCACTTCTGGCTCTTGTAAAGAGTGGCAGACTGACTGTGGGTCAGAAGATCATCACTCAGGGAGCAGAGCTGGTAGGCTCTCCTGATGCCTGTGCACCTCTGGAAGCCCCAGATTCCCTTAGGCTAAAGGTAAGCTAACTTATTGTACACTCTGGGCAAGGACCAGCCCATGACTCTGTTATATTCTAAAGAGGTAATTTATTTAAAATGTTGTATTTTTTTCGATCATAAAGGATAGAATTTCTTGACAATGTACTAGTAACGTAAGAAGCAACTTCTCCTAACAGTTTCTGGTGATTAGGGGAAGCAGAGCTATTTCTTGAGCTAAATGTACTTGCAGTTAATCAATAAGAGACAGTCTGTTCCAGAATGCCACCATCCCTGGCATTTTCCCAGAGGTTCTGTACACAGGACATAGATCTTCATGCTTACAGGGCAAGACCTTTAACAATTAAGCCATCTCCCACCCCTCACCTATTTTTCTATTTGAAATATTTAAACAACATTAATCCTTTGTAGCAGAAGTGTATGTGTGCGTGTGTATGTGTGTATATACACAGATATGTACTGCTAGAGGATCAGACCTTCTACATGCTGGGCAAGTGCACTACAGTAGATGACACCCCAAGACCTACAGTAGAAATATTCTTGAGGAATACATTATGTTGAAGTAGTTTCTCTTTTGTACAGTTTTTGCTTACTCACTTTTTTTGCCTTTATCAATCATCTTTATGAGATTATTAAAAGGAATTCAGTTTGTATTTAACTTTTTTTTTCTATCCTGGAATTCATTCTGTAGACCAGGATGGCCTTGAACTCAGAGACCCATCCACCTGCCCCTGCCTCTCCGGTGCTGTGATTGCATGTGTGCACCACAGACTGGCCTCTGTTTAACCTCTAAGTTGAGTTCCTCTTTCATTTGTGCAGATTTCTGCAAACAGCACTCGACCTGCTCGCTGGCACAGCAAGCTGGGGTTCTTTCGTGACCCCAGGCCCTTCCCTCTGCCCTTGTCCTCACTGTTCAGTGATGGAGGAAACGTTGGCTGTGTGGACATCATTGTTCAGAGAGTGTACCCTTTACAGGTATGGCGCCTTTTGAAGCTTACCATGTAATCTCTTTCTTTGGAGAGAATCTGAATGTTCCTTGCTGTTTTCAATACATTGTCAGTGGGTGGAGAAGACGGTGTCTGGATTGTACATATTTCGTAGTGAGAGAGAAGAGGAGAGAGAAGCACTGAGATTTGCAGAGGCGCAGCAAAAGAAACTAGAGGCCTTGTTCACCAAAGTCCACACAGAGTTTAAAGATCACGAAGGTAAAATGAATGGGCTTTGTGATACAACTTGTTATTTCTTACAGTGTTTTATAATTACATGAATTCTCATTGAGTAATTGCTGTTTTAAAACTTTTGCATCTGTTGGGTTTTTAACTTATAAATACCACACATACAAAGCAATGAAAACTGGACTGATCTCAATTGTCACTGTTTCCTTAGGTCATTGAGACAATGAAAGGTGACAGACCTTGGTGTTATAAAAGATTATGTTTTCATGTATTTCCCCAGAACTTTTCTGTAGTTGTATCATCTGTAGAAATATTAGGGGGCTAGAGAGCTGAGCCAGCAGTTAAGAGTGCTCTCTGGTCCTGCGGAAGACCTGAGCGGGCATCACCCACAGCCACCTCAGACTCCAGTTCCAGGGGATCCATGACTCCTCATGCCAGTGTCACGCTTTCATACAAACACACATGCACGCTTACTCAGAAGCGAATTCTTAAAACATAGATTGGACTTCCACTATCTGTTTATTTAAAACTGTCATTAGATTATGTCATTTTCATGAGTAAATGGATCAGTATGAGAAATAAGCTATTTAAGTTACAAGTTACAGTCAGTCCCCTGTGTCTGGTGCTTTAACGGTGACTCCAACAGTCGCCGCCATCGTCTTCTGCTGCTGCTGCTTTTCTTCCTCCCCTTCCTCTTCTTCCTTCTCCTCTTCTTAAAGGAAGCTATTGATAGATAGCTGTTTGTGTGTTTGTGTGTTTTTAATGTCTTCCTTCCTGTCACAGCACATGTACAGAAGTCAGGGACAGCTTGTAAAGTTGGTTGTGTCCTTCCTACCTTGTGGGTTCCAGGGATCAGACCCTGCTGTTAGGCTTGGTGACTCGTGCCACTGTCAGCTGAGCCGGCCTGCTGCTCTGTGTGCCTCTTTATTGTCTGCCCTCCCTCCTTTGGGTGCTTTTGTTGACTTTATGGTTTTGGCTCCCATGCTTTGGGTCTGGCTGATCAGTGATGCTTTCTTCCCTTCCTCCCACAGAAGACACAACACAGCGGTGTGTGATGTCCCGTGCACTCACACAGCAGCAGGTCCATGCTCTGCAGGACGGGGCAGAGCTCTATGCAGCTGTGCAGGAGGCACCAGACCCCGATCACCTTGAGGTGAGGAGGGACCAGATGATGAGCTTCAGTCCCCAGCCATCTGGGAAGCTTTCTCCTGCTGGCCATTATAGGAAGGCCATGTTGAAATATTGCATCTTTCAGGAGGATTTCTGTGGCAAGTTCTTGATTCTGCATCAAGTAGAGAATGAAAACGTTTGAGGGTTTCATGTATAACATTAACATAGTTTAACTTGCAAGCAAAAGACTGGTCGGTGAAGGCTCCTGCTGCCAAGCCTGACAGCCTGAGTTCACTCCCTGGGACCCAAAGGGTACAAACAGAGAACCAGCTCCTTCCGGTTTTCTTCTGACTTAGGCACACTCAACTTAAATATTTTTTTTAATAGTGTTTTTGAGACAGTGATTCTGTGTGTAACCCTGGTTGTCCTAGAACTTGCTTTGTAGACCAGGCTGACCTTGAACTCACAGAAATCTGCCTGCCTCTGCCTCCTGAGTGCTGGAACCAAAGACATGCACCACTACAACCAGATACTATATTTTTCTTTCTTTATAATGCAGGCAAAGCTTGCCTTTTAGCTAGCTGTGTGCCACATGTCTGTGTTTCAAGTACTCTAGGGACTAAGCAGCCAAATGGCAAGTTGTATGCCTGGGAGACATAGCAAAATTCTGTCTGGAGAGATGGCCTTGCTGTTAAGAACACTCAGAGCTCTTGCTGAAGTTCCTAGAACCTGTGTGAGGCAGCTCACAAATGCCTGTAGCTACAGGTACACGTGCACACATGAAATAGATGAATATACAAAAACTTCTTAGAAATTATATCTGCTGTTCCAAAAGGGGACTATTTGGTTTTTGTTTGTTTGGATTTGGTTTTTTCGAGACAGGGTTTCTCTGTGTAGCTGCCCTGGCTGTCCTGGAACTCACTATGAAGACCAGGCTGGCCTTGAACTCAGAAATCTGCCTGCCTCTGCCTCCCAAGTGCTGGTATTACAGGCGTGCACCACCACCGCCTGCCCGGCAGGAACTATTAAATTAAGTTTATTGGACTGCAGCAGTTAAGAGCATTGGCTGCTCTTCCAGAGAACCAATGTTCAATTCCCATCACCTACATGGCGGCTCACAACTGTCTGTAATCTAACTTCAAGTGATTTGACACCCTTACACATACATACATGCAGGTAGAACACTAACACACATAAAAAAATAAATCATTTTTTAACTAAGTTTATTACACAGGTAAGGATTAAAGCCACTGAGCCAGCTCTCCTGTGTCAGCTGTGCAGGTGCTGACTCTCTGTGCCTCGCTTGCAGCAGCTCCCGCACTGAGGCAGTGATAGCACACAAATTCTGACCTGCTTGGGAAGGTCAGGTGAGTTAGGATGTTTCCAGGCACTGATCCATCCTTCTGCTAATGTCCACGTCAGCCATTGAAATTTAGGTGCTGGTTGTGGTTAGAAGACACTCAGTAGTCAAGGTTTAGCTTAGCCCTAGGGAAGTCTGTCCCAGGGACTCTGGCAGTTTGAGATCCTAGAGCATTGTGTGATAGATAGGCTGAGCAGGTGTGGTCTGCTTTTGCTGGAGGTGTCCCTGCTAGGGTAGAAAGGACTGCTGTCGTGTCTGCTGTCTCAGTGTTTAAATGCCCACAGGCTTGCTTCAGTGACGAGCAGCTAAGAATCTTGAACAACTACAGACAAATGCTGAACGAGAAGAAACAAGCACGGATCCAGTCGGCATTCCGGAAGGCCCTGGAGTCCGCTGAGCAAGAAGAGGCTTTATCAAGGGATGTTTCCACAGTGTGGAAGCTACGGGTCACAAACTACAAGAAAAGGGGAAAATCAGGTTAGTATGCAAATTGTTTTTTTTTAATCTAGTTTGTTGAATTAAAAAGTGATCTTACAAATGACAAAGTATGAAACTCATGTAAAGCCGGGCAGTGGTAGTGCACGCCTGTAATCCCAGCACTCTGGGAGGCAGAGACAGGCAGATTTCTGAGTTCGAGGCCAACCTGGTCTACAGAGTGAGTTCCAGGACAGCCAGGGCTACACAGAGAAATCCTATCTCGAAAAAAAAACAAATCCAAAATACCAAAAGAAAAAAAGAAACTCATGTAAAATCAAATGAGTAAAATGGGCTACAGCACCCACCCACAGAGCAGGGGTGCCTTGGGTCTTTGTTGGTGCTATGTTTCAGTAAGTGGTCGCCAATGTGTCTACCTGTCCTGTCCTCTTTCTCTGAACAGCTCTGTTGAGTATCTGGCGTCCACCATCAGACTTATCCTCCCTATTATCAGAAGGAAAGAGATACAGAATCTATCATCTTGCAGTGTCAAAATCGAAGAGTAAATTTGAACAACCCAACATCCAGTTAACGGCCACAAAAAGAACTCAATATCAACAGCTGCCGGTCTGCACCTCTCCGTACACATTTTCCATCTTGATAAATGTAGAGCTCTTCTTGGAGCCTCAGTATGCTGACTCTCTGCTCTGCTTTCCGTAGGCTTCCAGTGAGACTTTGCTCCAGGTTTACCAGCCCAGGGAGCCCCTTGACTTCAGCAGACTGTCAGAGCCAGCCTTTCAGCCTCCTTGTTCTGAAGTGGATGTCGTGGGAGTTGTAGTTTCTGTTGTAAAACCGATAGGTAATGTACAGTCTCTCTAATGTTGCTTTTCAATGGTTCTCTTCAAAAACATTGCCTTTTAAAATTTGGCTTGGTTTTTTGTTTTGTTTTGTTTTCTGACACAGGGTTTTTCTTTGTGTAGTCCTGGCTGTCCTGGAACTTACTCTGTGGACCAGGTTGGCCATGAACTCAGAGATCTGCCTACCTCTGCCTCCTGAGTGCTGGGATTAAAGATGTGCCATCACCCACGGATAAACGTTATCTTTTTTTTTTAAAGATTTATTTATTTATTATATGTAAGTACACTGTAGCTGTCTTCAGACACTTCAGAAGAAGGCATCAGATCTCATTATGGATGGTTGTGAGCCACCACTTGGTTGCTGGGATTTGAACTCAGGACCTCTGGAAGAGCAGTCGGTGCTCTTAACTACTGAGCCATCTCTCCAGCTCAAACATCTTTTGTCTTTTAAGGTTTTTAACTAACAGCTAGTGGAGCTTCATTGATAGGCTTGATAAGTAGAGATGGGAAAGTAATCTTTGTACGTATTTATGTGTATTTCTCTGTATGTGTGTGGGTGTACTCGCATGTATGTGGAGGTCAGGGAACAGCCTGTAGGAGTCAGCTCTTCCTCGGTGGGGCCAAGAGATCAAACTTGAGATATCAGACTTGATATCCAGCATCTCTACCACGGACCATCCTCTTTCTCTCTCTTTTCTGTGGTACTCTCATAAGTAACCTCTTTGCCTTTTCTAGTGAGAGTTGGGAATAACCCATATCTGATTCATTCTGTTAAATCTTTCTCTGATTTGACACTTTGTCTTCCCCTCAATTAGACTTTCAAGTATCACTGCTTCCTTCTACAAACTAGCCTTACCTCCATTGTTTGGGATTAAAGGTGTGTACTAAGGGCGTTTCTACATTCCAGCCAGAGGGATTAAAGGTGTATGTTAGGTTGAGCCACACCACAACTAGAAACAGACTTTTTTTCAGTAAATAACACAATCTTAGAGTTCACAGTACGATCGAATATCCTGCAACAGCACTCCTCAGCACCTAACAGTGTGTCCACCACACAACTGGTTCCCTTCTGGGATACAGTGTTGTAAGGTCAGGGCCCTATCTCCGACCCTACAGTAGCAAGCACCATAGGACAAGCTTTACACCATGTGGTACATTCCTTGAACACCAGCTTTGCCCCTGTCTCTGGTCACTCCCTGTCCTTTCTGTTGTAACACTCTTTTGCTTTGTTTTGAAATGGCCAGGAACCAAGCGCGCGTCCTCTGGAAGAGCAAGCTCCCTAATGGAAGTGCTCACCCTGACAGCAGCTCTGCAGCCCTGCACCTGACAGCTCCAGAGCTTCACGCTGTGCCTTTCGTGTCTTTGCGCCTGCTCATTCCCTTGTCACTTGCCTCAGGAATGTCACTCGTGTGACAATACGTTTATTTCTGCTTTTATCATTGTATTTCCTATCTTTATTCATTACGATCACAGGCAGCTTTGTCTTTAATTTTGCTTTCTGCACACACTGTGCACATCTCACTTTGTCGTTTCACGCAGGAGTCTGTCCCGTCGTGGTGACATAACTCGTGCTGTCGGTTTCTGTAGTCCTGCAAGCTCCTTTCCATCTTACAGATCTGTTTTTTGTCCCTGATCCTGAGGGTCTAAAGTTTCATAGCAGAATCACTTTGAAAATCTAAAGAATGTCCTTGTTCTGTGGCGTTTTCCGTACAGGTTTCGTTCTGTCCTCCACTACACCTGCTAACCCCCCTTCCGCTCCATTCCTCCTTCCCTGTTGTGTTTGGTGAGTAGTGTCTGAGTGATGTGTGGTTTTTCTCTGACTGCTGTGTTCATCAGCCACATAACCATGTCATTCCGTGTCATCTGAGTCACACTGAGTCGCACACTGATTGCTGTAGAAGGCGGGTAGCTCTTTTGTGTAATCTATCAGTATGTATTGAGTAATTGCTCCATGCCAGGTGCACAGCAGAGAAGAATCCCTTCCTGGGAGCACTGTGGTGGGAGGAGGAGGTAACAAGCAAAACAATAGAGGGCCAAAGAGAAGAAATGACATCAGAGGAACTGACGGGGAGGGGACAGAAAAGACCTCACTGATAGTACCAGAAAAAACTGAAGAGAAACCTGTAGAGCCTGGGGAGAGTGGAGAGAGGCATAGGAGAACCAGGTGGATGGGTGCTTAGATATACTTTACAGTTTGTATTGATTTTTTTTTTTAATATTAAACCACAGTGTTACCACATAACCCAGAATTTCTGGCCTCGAACTCAGAAATCCACCTGCCTCTGCCTCCCAAGTGCTGGGATTAAAGGCATGCACCACCACCGCCCGGCTGGTGTAAAGATTTCTTGTTCACCAGATGTAATTGTTGTCTCAGAGGCTTACTGCTAAATAAGCTCATCCTTTCTGGTTATTTCTGAACAATAGCTAGCTGGTCAACTCAGCTATTCTGGCCCACACTCCTCTCTAAGCTGACTGATTCAAGCTGGCAGAAGCTTCTCTTGGCTTCTGACCGAATGGCTCAGCTTGGCTTCAAACTAACTCTGGCAGTCTGTTCTAATCCTCTGGCTCCTCATTCTCTGGCTAGTTCTGTCTTCACCTGTGTCTAGCTTGTTCTCTCTGTAACCTGTCTCTGTAAAACTGCCCCGGTAAAACTCACACGCTCTGTCCTTCCTGAGGAAGTCTCCCCTGCATCTGGCCCTCCTCTGCCCCTTCAGACCTCACCTGTTCGTTTGCTATTCAGCCTTCCTCATTCTTGGCTCAGAGCAGTAGAAATGTGTATGTTAGCTCTGCCTGCTGTTTTCTTCCTTCTTTTCTCAGCTGCCCAGAAAACCACTGTGTGGGTGTAACAGAGCTGCTCCCCTGTGAGTGAGAGCTCAGGAGGGTTGCAGCCAGCGTTTGACAGTTTCAGACAGCACTGCAGCCAGTGGCCTGAACTGTACACTTTTAAGTAGTGATTATTTATTTATTTATTTATTTATTTATTTATTTATTTATTGTTTTTCAAGACAGGGTTACTCTGGCTGTCTTGGAACTCACTCTGAAGACCAGGCTGACCTCGAACTCGGAGATCTGCCTGCCTCTGCCTCCCAAGTGCGGGGATTACAGGCGTGCGCCACCACCGCCGGGCTATGTCCTAGCAGTTCTAAAGACAATGACGACTGGCGTTTTCATCCTAGGTCTTGCTCCTTTGGTCTACCTGTCAGACGAATGCTTTAATTTATTAGTGGTCAAATTTGGGATAGACGTTAATGAAGACATAAAGCCACGTGTGCTGATTGCTGCCAGCAACCTCCAATGCCAGCCAGAATACACATCAAGAGTGCCGACTTTATTTGCTGGGAATTTATCCATGTTTTCTGCCAGTCCAAAGGAGGCCTACTTTCAGGAGAGAATCAACAAAATGAAACATGCTATTGAGGTGAGATTAGGGACTTGGAAGCTGAACCAACAGTTGCCTGGGGAGTGCTTTCAGCCAGTGAAAGCACTGAGCACATATGCTCATTCACACACACCCCATATGTGCCCAGTCACAACCTCCCTCCTCACCCCATTACTGGAAACTGGTTTTACATCCAATTTTGAGTGTCTCACCAGGTATGGTGGCACATGCCTGCAGGTCCAGACTACACACACACACACACACACACACACACACACACACAACCTGGGGTATATATATCAAGATGCTAGCTAAAGAACAAGCAAAAATGTGTCTCATTCTTCTGTTTTAAATGTTTTATTTTTGAAAGAAAACGCTTTCTGAGAACATGAATGTGTGAATTAGCAACTCAGGACAGGCTTTTCCAATTTATTCTCGTAGAATATGGATACATTTTACAAGGAGGCCGAAAAGAAGCTTGTGCACATGCTTAAGGGAGACAGTCCCAAGTGGTCCACCCCAAACAAAGACCCCACCCAAGAGCCCCACGCAGCCTCCCCTTGCCCTGCTCCAGATCTCGGTACAAGAGGTCAGTTACTGGTAAGTTAGTATGGAAGTAAGGGGTTTTGTATGTTCTAGCAAATATAGTAGAACTAAATTGCATTTAACCTGTGGTTAGCTTGCTGTGGCTGTTGTAGGCATAGGGTATGTGGAAATTGTATCTTATTTATTGAAGTATGAATGTAAAACTCCTGAAGCAAACTACATTGCTGGCCCGTCGAGAACATGTGCTTGCAAAGTCCTTTGCCAGCTCCTGTAGCCAGGAAATCTGGCACACAGCTGTTGCTTAGTTTCTAAACTCAGGTGACTCATTAATCACAGGAAGCCTGGTTGCCAGGGCTGGCCAGACTGGTGGCACTACTTAGCACCCTAATTCAATCAAGCAATCCTCACCCCAGACAAGAAAAGTCCTTGTTACAGTTGGGAGCCTGGCAAAGAAAGAAGCGAAACAGCTGCCTGTGACTCAGGACTAGAGAAAAGAAAGGTGTTAGAACCCCAGGCTGGTCCGCCGTGTTCTCTGGAGGGAGTCCTCTGACTTCCTTACTGTGTTGTAGCATGTGAGTACTTGCGTGCACACATACACACATGCACATGAGCAACATGTACATACACAAAGTAAGTGAATGCTCAGAAGAGAGGGTAGTTGTCGTGACGTGTGTATCCTTTTTAAAATGATTTTGACAAGCCTGTCATTTGGGGGGGGGGGTTGTAACACTTTTGGAAAGTTAAAGCATAAATGATGTAGTTTGTTTGTTTGTTTGTTTTTAATCTTATATTAGACTTACCCGTTAGCAATTGGATAAGAAAGAATGTGTCCTGTTGGTGTGTGTTAAGTATTTTTTAATGAAAGGTTAATTCTTATTTATTTATATACAAGTGTATATTATGATAGGCTCCCTTTTTTGTGTTTTGTTAGAGGATTTCACCTACTGGTCAGCAGAATTATCAAAGTCCTTTATCACATTGCACACCGAAAGGGAAGTCTACACCCCTGGCTCACTCAGCCCAGATGGCAGCAAAGTCTTGTAGTGGGGAGAAAGAGACCGATGACCCCAAAACCTGTCGAAAAAGACGAGCCTTGGATCTCCTAAGCCGGCTGCCCCTGCCTCCCCCGGTCAGTCCCATCTGTACCTTTGTCTCTCCAGCTGCGCAGAAGGCTTTTCAGCCACCACGGAGCTGTGGCACCAAATACACAACACCTATTAAAAAAGAGCCCCATTCCCCACGGAGGAGGACACCATTGCAGAAGGCCAATGGCGGTTCCCTTCCGGACTGTGATTCAGTAGCTGATGAAGAACTTGCCTTGCTCAGTACCCAAGCCTTTGTGCCTGACTCAGTGGGAGGAAATGAACAAGTGTTTCCCGGCAATTCCACAAGGACTGCTGGACCCCAAGGACATAACCCCCAGCCAGCACAGAGGTTGGACAGACACGTAGGGCCCAGATCCAGGAAGGAGTCTCTCGGGGACTGTAAAGACGACAGCAGTGGGAAATAGCTGCTGAGTCTTAGCCTCGCGGTTTGTAAGATATGTACAGTTCCAGACTACTCAGGAGTGTGCGTGTGACAAGACAGGAGTAACTGCACACTTACTGAAGCCTTCACTTGCGACTCAGATGCTCTACCTGGTTCTGTCTTGGTTGTACAGTAACTAATTTAAAAAGCTTAAGGACTTTATCACTACAAGTATTATTTTACATACAAAATAAACATAGCTTTGCATTTAGTTTGGGTCACTGCTAAGTAGGGTTACTTTAACTACATAGTCTAGTTCCTGTTTTTGAAGTTTTTTAAATCGGAACTCCTATGAAATCGTGTTCTTTCCTGCATGATTGGTTCTGCTAGAGCTCTATCCTGTCAGGATAAATAGCACAACAGTAAAGTTCACCTCCAGCCGGCTGTTCATCCTTGTCAGCTATAGGAGCCATCAGAATCACTTTCTATGGTTCCGGTGTAGTCTCTCAAGTTAGTCTAGCTAGAAATCTAGTCAGGCATAATGACACATGTCTGCCATCCCAGCACAGGGGAGGCAGAGAGGAGTCCCGTCATCCTTCACTACACAGGAGGCTAAGGCGGCCTGTTAACGACGTCCTTCCCTGACCACAGCCCCCTCCACAGTGGGCGCTCACTGAGCCTCGGCCAGAAAGCAAGCCTTCTACTCTTAGTGACTTAAATTCTGTTCACAAAATAATTCGGTCTTTATGTCCTAATCATTGTCCTAGAGACCGAACCAAGAGCAGAGTAAACAAGTTAAATAATAGGAATTATGCTACTTATAAAATTTAACTGTTTGTTTTGTTTTTTTGAGGCCCGGTTTCTCTGTGTAATCCTGGCTGTCCTGGAACTCGTTCTGTTGACCAGGCTGGTCTCAAATTCAGAGATCCACTTGTCTTTCTCCCAAGTACTGGGATCAAAGGCATGAGTCACCACCACCCAGCTGATACTTAACCTTTTTTCTTGTAAATACTGTCAAAAGTGCTCTTCCGTTTTCCCTTCTCTCAGGCCACCAGTTCTAGAGAGCTAGTACAGACACCTTTTACACAAACCACAAGCATCCACGCTGCATGAACAAAGTATGAAACTTTGCTACACATGCATATTTTCCTTCTGAAAGTGACAGTGGTTAAAGCCAACACTGTGGACTGTATGACCAGGGATGAATGGCAAAAGCATTTAGTGTTACTTTTCTTAACTGAGAGCCCTTGGTTCCAGAGCACTCAGCCAGCTCCATGAATAATGTAGGTAGAGACACAGTAATGCACGTCAGTCACGGCTGTTCAAAGTGGCCGTAAGTCAGAAGCCAGAGCGTGGAAAGGAAAGGAACTACTGCTTTTCAATACGTACTTGGTGGCGTTTCATCAGTTTTGTGCTTCCAAACCAAGCATTTTGGATTTCCATGTAGGAGAGAGTAGAGACATGGTTGGCAGGAGACTCAGAGAGCTCTGAGAGGCTCCGGGCCCAAAGCCAAAGCCTTTTATTGTAGTCTTCACCTCAGCTCAGGCAGACCAAAGCTCTGAGGGTCAACCAGCCACGTCAGGGAACGTGGATCTGGTCCTCGGCTGCACGTGTGGAACCAGAGGAAGGGATTCCATGTGGGCTCTGACCCTTCTCCCCTCTGCCAACTTAGATGCATAGAGCCATCCATACCAAAGTCATGTACATAGGCAGCGTTCAGGCTGTGAGTCCAACAGCTACCTGGGGCTGGCAGGTAGGAAAACTAAATGATTTGCTACAGGGCTGCCGTATGCAAAGTTAAGATGGCAGATTCATCCCAATTCAGAGATGAGACTCATCATCTGGGCTTTCTCTAATTGTTATTATTGGGGTTATTTTTATATAACATTACTAATTACTAAGACACCAATTGGAAAATATTAAGTGTGTTGCTTATTGTCATGAAGATGTTGAGTGGATTCCAATAGTATTGATAATGGCATGGCAGGCAGGTCTTCTAACATGTGGCCTCATTCCTCCCAGTTACTAACAGTGACTCAAGAATAGGCCTATTATATATGTAAAGGTTATTTTATGGTTGAAGTCCTTGGGTTTTGTTAAACAGAAAATAAATTCAGTGGAAAACCCAATATAAATTCAATTCCATATACAATTTTAATAACCATAAAAGCACCATTATATAAGACACTTAAAATAATATTTCACAAAACATTAGAAAGAAGCTGTTGGCCAAAAATAAATAGAGCATACATCTCACATGGTCTTGTCATGGTCTTGTACCAGTGAATCTGATTCCAGCCTGCTGGGATTTAATTTGGACTCATAGATCCATAATCAATGAGGGCCATTCTACAGTTTACTGTCGCAACACCACCTAAAACAGTCAGACTGCTCATCTCGGTGGGTGGGCAAGACTTTCGTATCTCCTTGTATGACCTATGTCCTGGCTCCTCCTTGCTGTGCACTCCTAAACATCTGGGTTACTAATTAATATCACGTGACAGGCAGCATCTTAGAAATCACTTGATGATTCTTAAGAACTGGTGTTTTGCGAAAGCAGGTTTATTTACACTGTTGGACTATAAGCTAGAGGGAGGAGTTTGTCCGGACGCTGCTGTCTGCGGGGTCTGACTGTAACGGTACTGATTCCTCTTAGGTGCCTTTGTTACTAAGAATTCACAGGCATTTTTAACAGTGGTGCATCATTAAAATGAGGGAGTAACCCACCCCCTAATGTTCCCTTGAAGGACTGCACTCCCTTCTGCATTAGGTCTAAAAGTCAGCGCCATTAGAGTGATGGCTCAGGGCTCTAGAGCAGACAGATCATCAGAGCAGCAATGGTCTAAGATCTAATAGCTGCTTCCTGCCTCTGCCTCCCTCACCTCTCCAGCTCTATGGAAAAGATGGATTGGTCAGAGACGGTGGTACTGTAGCCTACAGTACTAGTGACATCTTGTTTCATTCATGACTCTAGGCAACTAATTGATAATCTTGGATTTCAGTTTCAAATCAACTCTTTCCCTGGAGAAAGACCCTGGGCTCCTCAGCCTATTCCCAGTATCAGGCCATGCGAACGGGCGCACGCTGACACTGCTTGTTGGAGATAACGAATATAACAACCTCTGTTCAGAAACTTCTGGGCTTGGGTTTTACACTGGAATTAGAGCTCTGGCTAAAACTGAACAAAGAATAAATACCAAAAATTGAAGTAGAAACGTTCTCTAGGAAAATTCTGCAGTGGCTGTACATGGGCCGTTAATATCCATGGTGGTAGCCGCCCCTTCTGTAGCTCTCGTTGGCATAGTGGCCATTAACCCTTCGGTTGGGCAGCTCTGTGTAGGTGTTCCAGTACCCAGAGCCACTGGACGGTGCGCTGTTCCTGTCCTGGTTTCTGTTCGCTCTGCTTGGCTTTTCTGCATGAAGGACACTGTGAAAGGTAACATTGTGTTCATACCGTTCTTTCATTCGGTGTATTTTTTCTCTTGGGACCCCATGAATGTTTCTTCTACATAGAAAAAAGAAAAAGAAAACCCACAAGTCTTAAGTTAAGGCAGTCTATCAAAATAAGTAACTTATATTACATACAAATCGTACACACTACATGGCTACTGCTTTGCCTCAGGAGACCAGGCAAAAGTATATGTCCTTATTGGTGAGGTACTTCTCCAGCTCTGCCACTGTTTCTCATGCTACTCTGCACACCCCCAAGACACCTAGGCTTAGCTTTAGAAAGACCTTTCTGAAAGAAGGCTTCAGACCTTTCTAAAGAAAGCCTAAGTGATGTTGACTTTGAACAAACACTGCAAGATGTAACTCAGGCAATTAGTGATCTGCTTGTTCATGGCATACATACATGTTATCAGTTTGGATACCAGTCTGATACCATTAAACGATGCTTACTAAAACAATCTTAAATTCCGGGATGGTACAAATACCAGTTGGGGATGTGGTTAGAAATTCAGTTGTCAAGATTTCAATTACAAACTAGAGTTCCTGAGCCATGTTAGATTTATCAACTAGGCAATTATGGGAATGACTATAGACTTGCTTTAGAAAATATTCTGCATCTATTGTATCATTTGGCATCAGGTAACACGGAATGTGGTTATCAGAAGCATTAAAAACCAAGTTACTGTTTGGACATGTGTTGCTGTATAAATCAAAGCAGCAAGAATGTGTCATGTTCTGCTTAACATCCAAAGATCTTGTCCCATGTGGAGCAATTGCCTTAAATGCTCATTAATGAGGAAGCAACTGAGCACAAAGTGAAGTATGGCCTTCTAAGGGACCAGGCCCAAGCCGAGGACTAGCATTTAGCGTCATGTTAGACAGCTGGCTCAAAGCTAAGGGCCTCGCATTAATAGTTCCAAAGTTATCAGTTTCTAAGAATTACCATTTCTGGTCTGAAAACTAGTCCATTCCCAGCCTGCAAAGATGCGTTTGTTCAGTCTGAAATTCCTGAAAACAGCGGGATACAGAATGAGGAACTAGGAAAACAAAGAGGTACCTTGCTAACTCTTGAACGTTGAATTTCCAGCGAGTGTCAGGTTCTCGGAATATAACTTCATAATTATTCTCAAGCGCCTGATTTTTCAGAAGCACATAAGACAGTGAAGACATGGCATGTAACTTGGGGATGTTCACATTCACTTATCATTCACCACACTCTTGTCCAAGTGCCCCCTGTTTTACAAATCACCCAGGCCCTAAATCTATCTCCTGCATTTCATCCCCACACCTAGTCTCTCCCGCTGTGTTAGACGTGTCTCAGTGTCAAAAGATGATGAGTTTTATCTAAAAGGCGTCTGAGCATCCTTAAGACGGATCACTGAACTCACGATGAAACAGGTGTGAACAGTGAACCTGGGGAATTCTGAAAGCCACTTCCACGATTATCTTGGCTGGCCTCCTCCCATCTTGGTTTGTAACCGAGAGCACCACTTATAAGAGTGATCCCCACATATTTTATATACTGTTTCCAGCAAACTCAGATCTTCCTGCTCTGCAGTGCTTGGTCCAATTTCTGTGAGTTTAGAAAATGAGTAAGGCTCTCTGTAAACATCGGAATGTTCTTTGCATCCGAAAGCTGACCACTTTGTTCACACAGCCCTCGGTTATCACTAGTGCTCGATGTGTTTAAAAACGTAATTAAATGAGCTAAGCTGAGGGATTTCCTCCTTGGGCAGCATGCATAAGTTGTGGTGTGCGGTTAGACCAGAGGGGGTTACAGTTAGTATTACACAAATCAAGACAGCCAAGAGAGGATGTTCCTGTCCCACCCAAAAGTGATGCTTGAGGTGGCAGATGATCTAAGTACCCTGACTCAGGCAGGAACACACTCACCAGAGCAGCCCCCTTCACTCCACGACCATGTAAGATCACTATTATTTATCAACTAATAAATACATTTTAAGTATTTTAAGTTTCCTCTTCACGCTTTGGCTAGGTGGTTCTATTCAGGAAAGAATTCAACTGTCACACTGTAAGAACAGCTAATGACTGGGTTAACAGCTGTGGCTGGCTGGTACCCAAAACTGAGAAGTGAAAGGACTTCCCGAAAGCCACCGACGGATGGTCCGTCATGCTGGTTCGAGCTGCGCCTGCGTGCAGCAGCTCTTTGTGGCCCCACGTGCCTCCTGTGGCCTTGAATGTGAACTCATCCAAGCTTTACCCCTGGGCCCGAGCAGAACTGACAGGAGGGCATCAGTAGACAGAAGCAAACCTGTCTATTTGCTATTTTGCCTAAATGTGGAGGGGGAAGATCCTTAAACTACCAGGAGCTCTGTGGATGACAACTCACGATACCCAGGGGCCATGTGGAACTCAAGAGGCTGTCTGCCTCCTGCTCTGTTTGTCAAATGAAAACTTGTTAGCATCAGATACAAACAGTCTGAAAGGCTCAAAATGGAGCGGAGTAATGTATTGATATTTGTATTCTACTGCCCTGATAGCATCATACTGTTAATCCTAAATCTGTCCATAGACTAAGAAATTCTGGTGCCCTGGAACTCCCAGCAAGAGTGCTGAGATCCCCGTCTACAGCAGGTAGCCCTGACTCACTGGGACCCACAGCCCGGCCAGTGAGTTCTCTAGTCTGTATCTCCATGCAAGCGTTCGTGGATGTTCCTCGGAACAGAAAGCAGCCACGACTGAAGAGCTAGCAAAGGGGCAGGCGGAGGCAGGCAGATCTTGAGGCCAGCCTGGTCCACATAGTGAGTTCTAGGACAGCCAGGGCTACATAGTGAGACCCTGTCTCAAAAAGAGAAAGGACGGAAGGAAGGAGGAAAATATCTACCAAGGACTCAGACTAAGTACTGAGGACCCTCAGAGGTAAAGTGGCCCCTCAGCAACTGAACAGCAGAGAAAGGCCAAGACAACATTCCCAACTTGACTGGCTCCTTGCGAGAACTACCATTAGTGAATGTGACATCATGGATGACTAGACAAAGAGGAAAGAACCAAGGTTTCAACTCCCTCAGAAAACATCCATTACTGAGAATTCAGAATGATACTTCTCCCTACCATGACTGCATAGGGCTTCATTTCCCAGGCGTGCAGGTTGGTGTTATCAATAATAATGGGGGATATGCCATTCCGCATTGCTTTCCTTGCTGTAACACAATGCAACACAATGGTGAACAACATGCAGCAGTCAGCAGTTCAAGCATCATCCACATTATCGTTACTGCCATTACAGGAGACTCCTCACACAGTTAAATGCTACACAGTGAAATGCTGAACCATTGTTGCGGGGTTCCATTTGCTGGAATCTACAGGGGTTAAAAGCCCTGTCATTCTTCCCAGTTAAAAAAAAAAAAAAAGTCAGAGCTTTTGGTTAAAGCTCTTTCCATGAAAGGTATTCATTTCAAAGCTGCTACAATGGACATGCATAAAGCCTCCCCAGGTTTGGAAAGGAATTTTGTCACCTCTTTTCTGGTTCCACTCATGAGCTTCCTCCAAGAAGTTGGGGTTGAACTCATAGGCGCCATCTTCCCTGAAGAAAAAGTCATCGGTGCTGAAAATCAGTGCTCTGGGGTAGTCACGCTGCAGCTGTCTGCAAAGTGGAGAAACAGAAAAGGGAGTCTCCCATGACAAACAGTTCCCTTCCATCTTCAGTGGCAGATAATAATTCTGAGACCTCCACATTTTGAATTTTTCAACTTCACTTAAAAGGAGAACCAATTATCTCCGGAAGTCATCCTTCCTCAACGGGAGGCAGGAGGCCGAGAGGCCGCTGCGCATGTTGCCAACTCTTAAAAGTGAGAGGTCACTGGTCACGGCCACTGCCTCCTGAGTCGACCCGGATCGACTAAAACTCCAAGGCTAGGTCGAGGGCGTGGTGACTGTTTCCTGGTGGACATCAGTTACCAGGGCCACTCCTCCGAGGCAGCAGTGCCCCCCACACCTCCCGTCGGGCACCATGCCCCCACACTGCAGCCCTTCCCTTGGCCCCTAAACTCTTACCTGTCCTGGGTCCCATTCCTCGGAGCTCTGATCTCTGTAAGGACCCATCTGAGCAACTAGTTCTTGCTGAGGTATGAAATGTGGATAAAGGAGATGTGTGTGAGCTACCCTCTGAGTTCTAACAATACCTAAACCAGTGGGAAAAAGCACAAGAGAAGGAGAGAGGTGAACCCAATGGTGCCCCTGTGCCTTCTTAACCCTACCACTCTGGGCCAACCGAAATATGAAAATGTCACAGAAAACAAGTAACATCACAGAGAGTGCCTTTATGCCTAACAGAGAGGGGAGTTAAGATCTGCAGGAAAGAATTTCAAAAGAGATGCTTTGGTTTGGGGTTGTGTCATATCTTGGAGCAGGTACTATCAAATCAGATAGTGGCCAGGTTGGTACTGAACAGCCTCCTTGTAATAAGAAACAAACAAAAACCAAAAACCCCAAACTGGAGAAGCTTATTATCTGTCCGATGGATGCCCAACAGATTCTGCTATTGAGTGGAATCCACTCCCACAGCTGTGGAGAGTGAAAAGGGCGGCAATACAACAGGCCAAGCAGGTGGAGGCACCACGCATGCCCTTTCAGTTTCTGGTCTCAGCAGAGATGGAGGTAGGCTATTTTAACTCAGCAAGAACAGGGAGCTATAGAGCTGGGCTCCATCCTCAAGCTTACCCCACAGCCGCCATGAACCCGTCTGTCTGAGCTTGTCTTCTTAGTTCTAAGCCACAGAGGACAATGCAGAGGACTGGAGGGTCAGCACTTTGTAAGGGGAAGGTACTCAGGAAACCTGAGGGTCAGTCATAACTTACCAACCCAGCCTGCTGACAGGACCCAAGCACAGAGCACCTCAGCATGGGGGCTTTCTGGGTGTTACAGTGGATGTCAGAGGTAAAGGGTAAGAGCTTCCGCTCTGACATGTCAGTACATACACAACCCAGAGACAAAACAAGCATCTCTACCTGCATTCTTCAGAGGTCGTGACAGCAGAGTTAGGGAAAAAGCGACAAAGTAAGTGCACTTTGTTACAGTCTGTGGTGGCACATGGGGAATCCAAGGAACACCTTGATTTTTAACAGCAACCTGACTGTCCTTAGTAGACTTGTGAGAACATGTAGGCATATATTTCGCTTTATTGTTTTTATCTTTATCTATTGGTACTCCATCTGCACACGGACCCACGGAATCCAGAAGAGGGCATCAGATCTCCTGCAGCTGGAATTACAGACAGCTGTGAGCACCGTGTGGGTGCTGGGAATCAAGAGGTTAAGAGCAGCAAGGGCTCCAACTCTTCAGCTCTGAGATTAAAATGTCCCTATCAAAGGATCAATTAGCCAACTTATTAAACCCCGACTGACAATTTCCAGACACTAAGTTACACAAAGTGTCAAGGCGCAAAAACTAAAGTAGTTACATTCAAGACTGGATGCGCTGGCTAAGGGACCAGGTCTCCTGCACAGTGTGTGTGACCCACATAGGACAAGCTGTACCAACAAAACACAAACAATTTGGGCCAGAAACAGCAACAGTTTGATAAGTGAGACATTGCAAAAGAGATAACATTTAATTTGGACCTTGAGGGTTGAGGAACTTTTTACCTCTTGCGAAAGGGGATAAGAGAAGGCAGGAGTGGCACACCCAGGGTGAATAAAAGCAGAGACAGATTCCTTGTAGTAAGTCGTCAGAAACGCTGCACGCAGAGAGGAACTTGGCAAGGTGGAAGCTGTCCGAAGTGTGACCCCAAACCTTGGAAGCCAAGCCGGGGACCGCAGACCACCCAAGTGGACAGGGTTATGGTAAAGACACTAAAAACCGTTCATGGTAGTTCTCACATACAGAAAGTCTGCTTATGGAAGGGAGAGGGAACTGGCTTGGGGAGTCACAGTTTGGGCTGAGTCAGCCCAAGAGTTCTGGTCTTGCCTGGTGTGTGTCCTTCACACAGTGAGATTGAGTTTCTGGTGGGCTGGCTTTGGCTGGTTCGGACTCTTCAGGTCCCTGGGCAGGAGGGCAGGAGTGGACACCATATTATGTCAGGCAAAGTGAATTAGTGTGAACTGGCAGGATAGAAATCAGTTTCAAGTTCTTGAAGGAATTGGGAACACGGGAAATATGGCAAGGCTCAGTGACGGACAGGTCTGGAGAGTGGTGAGGGGTGGGAGAAGTCGCCAGAGGGCAGAGGAGGACAAGCGGTCAGTCAGTCTCCACAGAGAACATTCGAGGAGCTTGCTGACCCAGCAGAAAAGGTCAAACCCACACCCAAAGCCCTGACCTCCAAGGCAAACAGTGACGTGACAGAGAGCAGAGTGAGGGAGGGGTGGTGGGTGTGGCAAGCCACTTCATAGACGGGTATTTTAAATTTTGCTGAGTGACGTAGACATTGGTCAACGCACTCAAGTTTCGGGTTATTTCATAAATATGACTTGTTCTAATAAAATCTACCATTCAAATGGAAGTCATTTGCCCTGTATCTCCCCCTGTGTGCTAAGTGACTGTTGAAACCAAGGCTTATTTTCTTCTGGACCCCTCCCCGCATCTACTGTCCCTCGTAGACTGGCTCTCACCTGTCTTCTGTCACTAGCCTTTCGTAGGTCTGGTTTGTTGAACCTTTCCAGAGATGAACCTTGCTTTCCATGTGTGATCTTTATGGGCTCTTGGTGGCTTTACGCTATGGACAGAAGTTTAAGCTTCTAGTGGTTTCTCTAGGTGGACTTAAAGACATGCTGTTTGCTGCACACTTTATTTCCTTCTTAGTCCCTTCTAGACAACACACAGAACAGAGCATTGCTGGCCTTTCTGACTTGGATTTTACTCAGAGTGATACTGCTCAGGCGCACCACGGGGCATCATGGGCTCTCCGTTTCTGAGACACATGTGACCATGGGCTCCACAGTCCTCCCAGCAAACTAGCAGAGTGCACATCACCCGTGTGGGGCCAGTCTTCTTTTCCCTTTGGTCTGTCCCTTTAATTTTTTTTTTTTTTGTTTTACTTCTATCTAAATGTCAAATTAGCACCAAAAGCCATAGCAACATCTTGAAAATTCAAGACAGTAGAAACACTAGCGACACAGAGGTGATTCTGTGACGGGCTTCAGAGAGGAGGGCCGTGCCTCAGTGCTAGCCTTCTCTAGGGTGGTCAGGAGCCTCATGCATTAGGGCAACTGAACAAATGAAGAACAGGGAGAAAATAGACATTGACTTCCATGTAGCTTCCCCTACTCCACTGCCCCCTCCCAATTCACTAAGGTCACGGGAGAAACTCGGGTGCTAATCCATACTTCGTGACTTACTCTCCCACAATTTTTTTTTAAAGATTTATTTATTCTTCAGACACTCCAGAAGAAGGAGTCTGATCTCATTACAGATGGTTGTGAGCCACCATGTGGTTGCTGGGATTTGAACTCAGGTCCTTCAGAAGAGCAGTCAGTGCTCTTAACCCCTGAGCCATCTCACCAGCCCCACTCTCCCACAATTATTTAGCCATCAAGAACTAGGATGTGATGGGCATCTATCAGCTGGGGACTTGCAGACTGGGAAGGTCTCCCTTGTACCCCTGACTTCGCATTTTCAGACATGCGTTAGTGGACAGATCCCTATTCAGGACCCAGCTTGGGCAATTACCCACCATAGTTCTGTGTATTGAACATCCTCTCAGTAAGTTCTCCCTAGAACTGAATTGTTTGGGTCTGAAGGTGAAAAGATCCACACATCCTCTCTGGTCAACATGTCTGATACACTTCATTTCCTCTCCCTTTTCCTTCTTTAGTTTGCACCTGGACCTTTTTTTGCTGCCCACAACTTCTAATTAGAAAATGTTCAAAATTATATACAAATGGGGGAAATACACAGCAATCGACACTGAGTACCCTCTGTCTAAAGTCACTAGATTGTCATATTTGGCCTCAATATTTCTGTCTCCTCTACTCAAGGTTCTTTATTCCTGGGTTCCTTCTCTGCCAACATTCTTCTAGGTAAGCACGATACTTGAATTCATATCATAAAGATTTCAAAATTTCCTCTCAACTCTCATAATTGAACTTTACTTTAATTCATTTTATTTATTTATTATTTTATTTTTATTTATTTATTTATTTAGGTTTTTTTCGAGACAGGGTTTCTCTGTATAGCCCTGGCTGTCCTGGAACTCACTCTGTAAACCAGGCTGGCCTGGAACTCAGAAATCCACCTGCCTCTGCCTCCTGAGTGCTGGGATAAAAGGCGTGCGCCACCACCACCTGGCTTTAATTCATTTTATGTTTAAATATTTAAAATTTCCTCTTGCGGTTCCCCAAACGATCTTCATTCATTCCAAGTGTTATCTTTGGTAATTTCTCTTTCTGGAAGAGTCCAGATGAGTTTCTGGTTGTTGCTCAGGATTGGGGCCAGACTAAACCTTGTTGGAAGGGTGTTACTGAGGAGAGATGTTTCTCCTGATCTCACGTGACGTCCACCCACTGTGCCCATGCAGACACAGTCCGTGTCCTCGAGTCTTCCACTGTGAAATAAGCCCATTGGCTGGCTTAGTGATGATGCAAGTGTGTGGAACCGAGACCACGTGACTCGCAGCTAGCCTGGCTTCCAGCAGCCTTCCCCACGCCTCCGACGCCCGGAGATCCCGCAAGTCTTCAGGTTTCTCATTTGGAATTCTCATCCCGTCTTCTAGGTAGACTTGTTTTATAACGAGCCTCCTCTCCGCTCTCGTCATGATCTCTATCTTACGTGTTTGTCCATTGCTAAGTAGCTCAAACTACTTTTGCTTCAGCTTCTCAAGAGCTGGGTCGCAGGCGTGCACCACCTTGCCCAGCCCATCCTACACCTGCTTGCTACAGTAGCTCTGACAGGCTTAAACTTCACTGTGCAGACCAGGATGGCCTCACAGTCACAGCCAATCCCCCTGCCTCTGTCTCCCAAACACTGGGATTCCAAGTTTAGCTCCTGATACACTGCTGGCTCCTCTTATGAAAAAGAGGCTCCAGCTTGTGAAAAGTATCGGTTTCTCCTAATGAACAAAGATACACATTGAAACATTAAAATGCCAGGTTGGGGGAGGGGGAGTAAGGATAGGTTCCTGTATTCTTTCATCTAAAAATAATTTCTAACATTTGATCTTATATAGAAAAAAAAATCTTTAAATCCTCTATTAATTGTGTGTGTTTATGCACAAATGTGAGGTCAGAGGACAAGTGTCAGGGGTCGTTTCTCTCCCTTCCAGGATTAAAGTAGGGCTGTAAAGCTTGGTGGCTAGTGCCATCACCTGGCCCAAAGTTTGTTTGTTTATTTGTTTGCTTGTTTCATTTCTTAAAAATGTATTTATTTATTATATGTAAGTACACTGGTTTTGTTATATGTAAGTACACTGTAGCTGTCTTCAGATACTTTTGCTTCTCACTCTGGCCCCACTTGCTTGCTTGCTGTAGCTGTCTTCAGACACCCCAGAAGAGGGCATCAGATCTGGGCATCAGATCTCATTACGGATGGTTGTGAGCCGTCATGTGGTTGCCGGGATTTGAACTCATAACCTTCGGAAGAGCAGTCAGCGCTCTTAACCGCTGAGCCATCTCTCAAGCCCGTTTGTTTCATTTCTGAGATGAGAGTCTCACTAGGTCGCCTGGCCTCACTGACTAGGAAGTCACAGAGATCAGACTGCCTGTGTCTCCCGGGTGCCAGCATTAAAGGCGTACGCCCGCACTCCCAGACTGTATCTTTAAAATGTTCTCCTTTTGGGTAAAAACAGGAATGTGATATAAATCATACCAAGTTTTCGCCAGCAGGTTTTTGTTTCCGTGACAAATTGTTTCTCATCCTATGAGATTTTTTTTTTCTGTGACATTTCAATGCACGGCAGCTTACGCTTATTCACAGGGACGTGCGACAGCTTACCTAAGAATTGCCTCTTGGCAGCCCAGTGTGCTATTCTTGCCGCCTCCTGCGTATTGAGCAGAGGCCCCTCGTCAGGAGGTTTATCTTACCGAATTCCACTTTCCTATAGGATAGAGCAATTGCTTTCTGATGTTATTTACAGGACTCTCTAGATTATAAAGGTTAAGTCTTCACAGATGTAGCCCTGCCACACAGAGCTTCTTTTATCTTCAAATGGTGCCTCTGATGGACATCAGAACAGTAGTTTGCACCCAGGATCGTGTCACCGTGCCAATATTCTACTGCATGTTCCTCCTCGGTCCATCTGAAACTTCACTTATACACAGGTTAGGTTAAGGACCTAACTTATGGGCTGGAGAGATGGCTCAGCAGTTAAGAGCACCGACTGCTCTTCCAGAGGTCCTGAGTTCAGTTCCCAGGAACCACATGGTGGCTCATGACCATTTGTAATGGGATCTGATGCCCTTTTCTGGTGTGTCTGAAGACAGCTACAGTGTACTCATGTACGTAAAATAAATAAAATATTTTAAAAAGTGTTAATTAAGGATCTAACTTGATTATTTTTCTACCTAGGACGCTAGTTGTCCCCAAACTGTTGCCTAAGTATCTCACCCTTTCCCATCATTTTGAAATACTTTCTACACTGTGCCACGTGACTGCACAGTTAGAGCTGTCACCCGGCTTTGTCATTTTGTTCCTAGGTTTAGATCAATCCGCTTGCCTTCCTTTTTTTTTTTTTTTTTTTTTTTTTTTTTTTGGTTTTTTGAGACAGGGTTTCTTTGTGTAGCCCTGGCTGTCCTGGAACTCACTCTGTAGACCAGCCTGGCCTCGAACTCAGAAATCCACCTGCCTCTGCCTCCCAAGTGCTGGGATTACAGGCGTGCACCACCACCGCCCGGCTCCTCTTGCCTTCTTTACTAGACTTTTTATTATATTCAGTGGTGAAAATAGTTCCTTTATAAAATTTTATACTTTTACTTTTTAACTATTGTTGTTGCAGAAGTGCCCCTGAACAATGTCAATGAGAAACGTTTCCTTCTTCCTCCATGATGGTTTCAGTGACTCTCCCAGAGTGGTCAGCAGCAAACGAAGACCCTGGTGTGTCCGAGCTCCCCCTAGCCTTTGTAACACTTTCACAAAGTAAACAATAGTTCCTCCAGTTTGCAGATAACGAGGCTGCTGCTTGGAGAGATTAAATGGCTGGCCAGGGTTCAGAGTTTCCAAGTGGCACTGCCAGCCGCATGTTCCTTCAGGTCTAGAGACAACCAGACTGCGTGGTGTCACAGCCTGGGCGCTCTTCTAGCTCTGACAGTGCATCCTGCTGTCTCACATACTGCGACATGTAGCCACAGTCTGCACACACGTGCCTTCACCTACAGTTACACCCTGCCTTTTCTTATGACACTTCCTTAAATAAAAAGAAAAGCCGGCATGTGTCTGTGAGTGCCTGGGTGTGTGTCTGGCACCGTGTTTCCTGTGGAGACCGGAAAAGCACATCAGATCCCCTCTCGCTCCAGTGTGAGATTAGAGATGGCCGTGGGCCACCACAGGGTTGTGAATGAAGCCAGCTTCTCTGTAACCCAGCCAGGGCTCTTAACCTCTGGACCATCTCCAGCGCCGATGATGACATTCTTACACTGAGTTACATCACTGAACTTTGGTCACATTTGTCCCGTCATCCTCGCCAGCCCTGTGCAGTCACCATTCCTAAGGGCGTCCCAGCCACCCTGCCCGGCAGCTCTTGGCTTCACGTTTGTCTGTGCCACAGGAAGAGGAAGAAACCCTGAAACTGCAGCTTTAAAGCACACGCTGTCACACGCTCCAGGAAATGACAGCACTGTGACAGCCTTCTCAGGGAGATGTCTTGGGACCCATTCCTGCCATCACTGTTGCGTCTTCAGCTCAAAGATGTCACATGTCACAAGCACTGCACGGGCCATATTCCCACTCTTAAGTTACTGTGTGGTTTTCTGCATTGCGACTCGGTTAACCTGTGACTCCAAAGAACTTTACAGCTCTAAAGTTTACCTCAGAGTCTTTAACACACACACACACAATCACCCCTACATGCTTCCCTCCCAGGTCCCCCATGAACATCTCCCTCACATCCCGCCCCTCCTCACCACCCCCCCCCCCACCAAGGTCCTTTTCCTTTGTAAGCTGCTTTTCAGTCAACAGCCTTCTTCAGAGCCCTTACTCCTCTCTGCATGGCAGACAGCCTTGCAACATAAACCAGGAGTTCAGCCCCTAGGCTGACAGGGCAAGGCTGACCCTGCTGACCATCCACCCAGCGCTGTCATCACACCATCTCCTGATGGTGCTGGGGCTCAGTTCAGCCAGCGGCCGCTTTACCCCTGAGGCTCCTCCTGGGCTTCACTTCCGCTCTCCAGAGCACCCTCCCGGAACCACGGGGTTAATTCCCTTACATCGCACACTTGTTTCCCTGCCGCTAGTGCATTAGGCCTCCCTGGGCAAGGAGCTGATGTTTTTCACTAGTGCTTCCCAAGTACCTAGAACATTGCCTGAAATATGAGTGGAAGGATGGAGTGTTGCATATTTTAGATCTCATGTTGATACACAGTTATAGTCATCCCCTATAACTCCCACATAGCACTCCATTATCCCACGATTTAAAGCAAGCAAACAAGGCTGGAGAGGTGGCTCAGTGGTTAAGAGCACTGACTGCTCTTCCAGAGGTCCTGAGTTCAAATCCCAGCAACCACATGGTGGCTCACAGCCATCTGTGATGGGATCCGATGCCCTCTTCTGGTGTGTCTGGTATACACAGCGACAGTGTACTCATCACGTTCATAAAACAAACAAACAAAAAACCACACAAACCCAGGTTCTGATCCCAGAGCCCTCACACTAACCCCCTAGGTCAGAATGCTAAAGATAAAACATAGCCTATCAATTTCTAGCTTTCTCTACAGACACTTGGGGTGCTCACAATGATGCCTGTCGGGAAGAAATTCCAACGTCTGATCTCCTATGCACATTTTGGGACATGGGGGTGCACACTTCAAGTGCACTAGCTCCGAAGGGCTTTGGGATTTTCACTTTGTTTGTATAGGGTGTGTAACACGGTAAAGCACAGGCCCTCTGGAACCGGCTTCCTCCTCCAGGATAGAAGAAGACATGCTCCCTGGAGGCAGGGTTTCTGTGTCCGGTCTGGCACTCTTACCTCGGCATCTAGAATGAATGCCAGGCACGCAGGACGTAACAAATACTTGGAGAATGAAGAATGGCTTTTCCCCCCTTAATATACAATTTACTTTCATTTTATGTTGGCTATGTTTTGGCTGCATGTATGTCTATGTCAGAAACCCTGAAACACGAGTTACCACAGGTGGCTTCGAGCTGCCACGTAGGTGCTGGGAATCGAGCCCCGGATCCTCTGAGAACACAGCCAGTGCTTTCAACCACTGAGCCATCTCTCCAGCCCTGAGGGATGCCATGTTCTTTAGCCACAACTTTGCAAGTTCTTTTCGTAGGGTCCCAAACTGTGTGATACTGTTCTCAAGGTCAGCCTCCAGAAAGGCCTGGGAGCGAGGAGGAGTCTACCAAGCACCCAGCAGCTTGAGAGCGGGGAGGAGCCCTGGGCAGCTTCCTGAGGGCCGGTCCTGCCAGCCCCCACTTTAGGGCCGAGGCCCGACCTTGGGAGATGGGCCTCAGTCTCCACTGTATCTCTCAGTTCTTTTCTCAGTACCTCACTAGATAAGCAGCCTTCCACTTCCTGAGACAGCTCTACTGAGTCAAAGGGCCACAAAGGCTAGTAAGTTCCGGGGCTAGCCTACGGTTCACTCTCTCACTTCCAAAGCAGGCCGTGTTTGTGAGATCCAGCAGCAGACGGCAGTTTGGGCCGACCAGCTCTAGATAAGCTCTTCTTGCTATCTGACTTGTGAACAGCCTGCAGGTCTAGCGATGGGCTCTGCTCTCTGCGACTCTGCTCAGCTCGTCAACCATGAACACTTGTTCTCAGAGCTGGGATCAGGAACCAGGGATCAGGAACCGGGAACCAGCCCAGGCTTTTAGTTGGTCCAGGGGCAGCCACCCAGGTCACTCGTGACCCTCACTTTACTGACGATCACAGGCAGTGGCAACCACATATTTGATCTTAATTTTTTTTAAAGATTTATTTATTTTATGTATATGAGTACACTACAGCTGTCTTCAGACACACCAGAAGAGTGCATCGGAAACCATTACAGATGGTTGTGAGCCACCATGTGGTTTCTGGGATTCGAACTCAGGACCTCTGGAAGAACAGTCAGTGCTCCTAACTGCTGAGCCATCGCTCCAGCCCCTTGATCTTAATTTTTAAACCTATTTTTAATTTAGAGATCAAAGAAAGGGGCGTTTATCAAATGTCTTCATACATTTAAAAAAAAAAAAGGGATCTCGGTATCGAATGCTATCTGGGATGCATGGTCTAGCCTGCTCTCCCGTGTATTTTTTTTGCACCACACGCTCCTCCCCTCATATCTGTTCACACAGCAGCTTCCTCTTGCTTTTCTTCCTTCCTCAAAAGCCACAGTAGCATCTGAACTTCTGTCTCTGAGGCAGTCTCCAGAGTTGCCCTTCATTAACAATCCATGCAACAACTCTTAGTTAATTCCTACAAGATGCAAGACTTCTTTTGGAGGCAGAACAGAAAATAAAGATAGTATTTGTTGAGCTGGAGAGATGGCCCAGCAGTTAAGAGCACTGACTGCTCTTCCAAAGATCTTGAGTTCAATTCCCAGCAACCACATGGTGGCTCACAGCCATCCGTAATGAGATCTGATTCCCATCTTCTGGTGTGTCTGAAGACAGCTATGGTGTATTCATATACATAAAATAAATAATTCTTTTTTATTTTTTTTTATTTTTAAATTTTTTTTTTTTTTTTTTTGGATTTTTGGATTTGTTTTTTTCGAGGCAGGGTTTCTCTGTGTAGCCCTGGCTGTCCTAGAACTCACTCTGTAGATCAGGCTGGCCTCGAACTCAGAAATCTGCCTGCCTCTGCCTCCCAGAGTGCTGGGATTACAGGCGTGTACCACCACCACCTGGCTAATTCTTTTCTTTTCTTTCTTTCTTTCTTTTCTTTTTTTTTTTTAAAGGGCAGTATTTGTTGAAACAGGATTTCACTAATATAGTCCAGGCTGGCCTTGAACTTACAGCAATCCTCCTGCCTCAGACTCAGTAAGTGCCAGCATACAGGTATATAACTCAGATATAGTTTTATAGAGAGATAAAGATGTAGATCAGATACGATAGTCTTAATCCGTCCACTAGCCTCTTTTATGCTTTGGTTCAGGCCTGGAGATGGAGGTCTGTGGGAGTGTGCTTGCCTGCCGTGTGTAGGACTCTAGATCTAAGCCCAAATATTGAAAACACGTGGTGGCAGTGGGCTTGGCTCTATGACCTTGATGGAGGTATTTAACATAGCAGAGTCTAGGTCTCAGAAGAACACTGCTAGAGTTTCTTAGCAACCTCCTTAGCCACACCCCCTAGCCTTAGCCACACCCCCTTAGCCTTAGCCCCACCCCTTAGCCTTAGCCACACCCTGTGGCCTTAGCCACACCCCTTAGCCTTAGCCACACCCCGTAGCCTTTCTGTGAAGTTGCTGGTCTTTGATTTCTGCACCCACTTCTTCTGCCTCTCCAATCGTAGGCCACACCTGCAGTACTACAAGCCCCCATCAGCTGCTCCTCCCTCGTGGCCCCATCAGTGCCAGGACACACGGTGATGAGGTTTCTTCACTGCGGGGGCCACTTTCCCTAACTTGGCCATTTGTGAGTGATAATAAACTTATAAACTCCGACTTCTTGTAAACCTCCTATAGCATTTAAGCCTCCATTTGTCTAAGCTCCAGAGGGAGGTAATGCCAGGACCCTAGTTAGTGAAACCATGGAAAACTGGAAATGCTAGTAATCGTTTCCCACAGTGGCCTGAACCACCAGAGGTCTGAGCTGTCACCTGCCTGTCACTGTATTGTGATGTATAAAAAATGGAATACTGTCAACTCTGTGTCTTGGTCTTCCTTCTGTGAAGGAGAGCCACTGGTCGTCCAGGAACCGGTCCCTGTTCTCAGTGATCTGTCCCCATGGCCTTTCTCCTCACCTGTTTGTCCCCACATCTTATTAGACAAGCATCCCTCCAGTCCTGAGAGATGTGAATGAGGAGAAAGGACAGTCATTAGGCAGCGAGTCGAGTGTGTTGGTGCCAGAGGGTGAAGATCACAGAGGGACCAGCATGTGACCAACCCTGTGGTGAAGACCTGGCTTTCTCAGGTAGGGAAAGATGAAAAGAAAAAAAAGTTCAAAGAACAGACAGAAGAATGAAGATGTTTAATTTTTCAAACACGGCTACTTGAATGAATGGCTGAATAAAAAGACTCCTATTGCAGTTCACAATGACGCGTTAGTTGTATACCCACACAGTGGGATATTTTATTCACACATAAAATCAGGATGTTCTCATATGTGGCCCAAGCATGAGCCTTGGGACTGTGCACCGAGTGAGGCGTAGGACAGATACTTATGATTCACATATATGACGCACTTAGACCAGCAAGAACACAGAGGCACCAAGTAACTTGCAGGCTGCAGGAATAAAGGAGAGAGAAGGCTTTACTGCTACGGGGCGGCTTCTGTCCAGGGTGATGAAATAAAGACGGTGGTAGTCAGTGCACAGGTACTGATCCTTAGCCTTTAAAGAGGTGAAAGTAACCACAGTGGAGACATTAACGGACACACACTCATCTGCATGCACACACGCATGCGCACACACATACAGTTCTGGACCACAAGGCAAAGAGTAAAAGGGTCTCCCAACTTTTAAAAGCTTTATTTTTATTATGTCTGTGTGTGTGTCTGTGTGTGCATGTGCATTTGTGCATGCACACACACACACACATACACACACACATGTGTGATGTGCATGTGGCATGATGTACCACAAAGACTGTGGTGGCCAAGGCTGGAGAGATGGCTCGGTGGTTAAGAGCACCAACTGTTCTTCTGAAGGTCCTGAGATCAAATCCCAGCAACCACATGGTGGCTCACAACCATCCGTAAAGAGATCTGATGCCCCCTTCTGGTGTGTCTGAAGACAGCTACAGTGTACTTACATATAATAAATAAATAAATCTTAAAAAAAAAAAAAAGACTGTGGTGACCAGAGGACAACCTTATACTGTCAGTTTCCCCCCTCACCTTTCTGTGGGCCCTAGGGACTGAACCGAGGTTTTCAGGCCTACACAGCAAGCACTTCAAAGACCTGCTGTGCCATCTCTTGGGCACAATGTTCAATATTTAATTGTCTCCAAGATCCAGCTTTGGGCCTGTGGGTTCAAGGCTAAGAAAGCTCCCCTTCAGTCAAGCCCAGCCGATCAGCAAGTGCTTTCCCATTCCCCACTCTACTTCAAGGCCTAGACAAGACCCACCTCCAGGTGGAGGAGACTGCCCCTAACAGGCTTCCACACTCTGCCGCAGCTCCCTTAGCCTTGAAGGCTATCGGCCCGAGGCACTGTGCCACTGCCCGGCCCTTGCCTACAGAGAGAACTGATTGCTACTTGTTAATTTGTCTCTGCTTGTTACTTTGAAACACCTTCTACAGCCTTATTGGATGTAAGTCTCAGTAAGCAAGGGAACATGGTGTCCCCTGACTAGTGACTAATGCCACGCTGGCCCTCACATCCCACAGCGCCTGTGTTTACTGCACTCTGTAATCTGTATTTGTGGGGTTGGCTCCTGTTAACAGCGAAGAACCTCACGTGTTAAGGAAACAAGATAAAGGGCTGGAGAGATGGCTCAGTGGTTAAGAGCACTGACTGCTCTTCCGATGGTCCTGAGTTCAAATCCCAGCAACCACATGGTGGCTCACAACCATCAGTCACGAGATCTGACGCCCTCTTCTGGTGTGTCTGAAGACAGCTACAGAGTACTCATCATATACATAAAATAAATAAAATCTTTTTAAAACAAAGGAAACAAGATAAAATGCCATAGATATTAAAAGGTTCATCGCCTCATGGGTTTCCTAGCGAATGTCCAACTGGAAATCAACCTATGAAGGACTTTTCATTGAGAGAAGGACATAGTTACCAGCCAAGTCATTAAACACAGAGCCTTTTCCTTGGCGCCTTGATGTTTCGCTTTAAAACGTTACCAAGCCCGGAGGGAGGGCTCAGCAGTTAAGAGCACTTGTTGCTCTTCAGGGAGCCCGGGTTTGACTCCCAGCACCCACAAGATGGTTCACCACCGTCTGCAACTCTACTTCCAGAGGAGGCAATGCCTTCTCCTGATGTCTCTAGGCATCAAGCACACATGTGGTAAACATACATGTGTGTAGGCAAAACAACCACACACACATCTCTTTCAAAAGTTTCTTTTCTTTCTTTTTTTTTTTAAAGTAACCAAGCAACATGCAATTATCGCTGAAAATTAGAAAACGACTTAGGGGAAGTCTCCGGCCCCACATCAGCCGGAAGTCTCCGGCCCCACTCCTGACAGTCAGCAGCACGGGCGTCTACTCTTCTCGCTCAGTCTGTTCTTTTCTAAGCATCTACACAGACCTCTTTCTTTGAGCATAAAAATGAGGTTTGCGTGTCTGTGTAGAGCTTTCTGCTTAGTTTGCTTTTCGTTTTGGGGACAGGATGTCACATATCCCCAGGTTGGTCTTGAACTCACAATGTAGCCTTAAGTCCTGATACTCCTCTCCTGTCTCTACTGCCCAAGTACTGGGATCCCCAGTGTACATCACCACAGCTGCTCTCTGTGATGCCGGAGACTGAATGCAAGGCTTCATGCATATCAGGCAAACATTCTGTCCGCTGAGCTGCAGGCTGACACCTGTGCATATCTTTTAAGACAGGCTTTAATTTCAGGAAAGAATACATTTACAAGGTACATGCGTGTGTGTATGCATGTGTGTGTGTGTGTGTGTGTGTGTACGCACACGCGTGCTTCCATCAGTGACTGTGCGACTCATACATAAGTCAATCTATTTTTATATTTACTATTTAATTAATATATTATATTTATTTAAGTTGTCTTACTTTTTTTCTGTCACATAAAATATCTCTTGCCGGGTGGTGGTGGCCGCACGCCTGTAATCCCAGCACCTGGGAGGCAGAGGCAGGCGGATTTCTGAGTTCAAGGCCAGCCTGGTCTACAGAGTGAGTTCCAGGACAGCTAGGGCTACACAGAGAAACCCTGTCTTGAAAAAAGAAAAACCAAATAAAATAAAAATAAAAAGAAATAAAATCTCTCTGAAGAACATTCCTCTGCATCCACACGCTTGTCCAAGCGTTTCATCAGGATGAGTTCCCAGAACTGGAATAGTCTGTCGTAAGCAGCTATCCCCAAACAATGCTTAGCTAAAAGCAGATTCTAAATGTAGCTTTAGAGCACACGCTAGCTCAAGTACTGCCATGGGGTTAAAAATGTTTAAACCAGATAAACCCCAATTTAAAAAGAGAATCTAAAGAATTCAGAAAGATGTTTTTCATATCCCAGATAGTTGGACGTATCAAAAGACACAGGTGAAGATTCTAGAATATAATGTTGACTTGAAAGACAAGACATATCCTATTTTTAAAAGAGATTTTTTTTTTTTATTCGTTATTGAGTCAAATGAGATAAAGGTTAAACCGGAGAAGATCAGCCCATATTTGCACAAACTAACTTCCTCCAACATTAAACTAGAAAGTTTTATTACGGTCTGATTTAAGAAATACACGTCCGTTATAGAAAATGTGTAAAGCATAAAGAGAAAATGACCCCCAGCATCTAGCAAGTGCGTAATAACCTTAGAGTTTCTATGGCCTACACAGTGTACCTAAACCAGTCTTCTAGTCTACTCTTTCCTACTCCCTCCCGAGAAAACACGGTCAGGGAAGGCCTTGCTGACCTGTTCCTGCTTGCTCTGGGCTGCAACCCACCCTGCTGAACTTTATATCTAAACCCACAGCCCACACGGAAGCACGCCAGGCTCCTGAGGTCCGCATACAATGCCCATCCCGGCACAGCAGGGGGGCCGAGACCAGGCAGGCTTCCTCCAGACCTCAGCCAAGTGTGCCCCTGGAACTCGGAGGGCTCATCTCAGCCTATCAGTCACCTAACTAGTAACTACATCTCCAGTGAGTGGCAGAGCTTGGCTAGGAGGCCATATTTGACTCGAGGCCAGTGCTCTTTAGGTCTGGCAACAGGAAGCTGAGAGAAAGATTCCTATTAAACCCTCTAAGTTAATCACCTCTTAGTAATCACGGGGTGGCTGAAGACAGCAGCTAGCTGGTGACAAGGCAGACCTACAGCAGGCCTCTGCTTTCAGGCCCCGGGCTCACCCAATCTGTCCCTACAGGTGTTTAACGAGATGTTCTCTTGTCCATGTCTTCTGCTTAGTCACATGTCAAGCAGGAATTAAAATCCTAGAAGTGTAGGAAAGGAGAGACAGAAAGGACCCCTAAAAGACTCCCCAGGGACAAGCCCTGGCTTCCCAGTGCCGACCCTCGCTTGGGCTCTGCTCTCTTTCCTGTTCTCTGAGCATGATTAGAGATGTCATGGCTAAAAGTTTCTTCCTTCTCTGACTTTCAGCGTGTGATCGAGTATAGGTTTGCAAAGCGAAAGTGAGATTGAACAAGATTTGGCATCCTGAAAACACCTGGTAACAGATGGACCCCGCTGTGAATTGCTGTATCACCACCAAATTACCAACTCGTCCGGGGTTCCAAGGAGATTCCCCACACCACCCAACCTGCCACTGCCAGGAGCCTCCGGAAAGAACATACAGAAGGGTGTCTTAGAAAAGGGTACCAATGTGGCCTCTGCAAGTCACCTATCCTTTTAAGATGCAAAGGTAGCAATCAGCTGGATGCTTCTCCTCCACAACTCAACTAGAACCCCAATACAAATGTCAGTCCCTTATTGGGCCATGTCAGTTTCCCACCATCCACATCCAAACAGACTCAGGCCCTCCCCCTATGATCACTACCTGGTGCCATGGAAATCAGCATGTGACCGCGGGCCACCTTGATTCTTCAGCGGTTCCGGGGTCCTAGGGCTAGCCTTATCTGATGAGATGGCAAGCACACGGGTAGCAAGTGACTGCTTCTACCGACTAGTGTGTGCCCGATAACGTTCATGGAGGGTAAGACATGGCCCCTATCTTCAAGTATCGCACAGAAGGAAAAAAAAAAAAAAAAAGCGATCGTGTGCAAACCTAAGCGCAGTCACAGAGATGTAAACAGGAGCCAGGGCGCTGAGAAGGGCGGCTTCTACGGCAGGGTGAGGCAGCTGCGAGGGGAGGTAATAGAACCGGTTTTAAAAGGCTAGTGAGATCAGTCGGGCAAAGGTGGGAAAGCCAGGCAGGAGGGCCAGCATCATCAACCACAGCAAGGAGACAAACAGTCCAATGTTGCTGGAACACCAAGTGCAGGGCGGGGAGTGGAGGGCGTTCAGGCTGGAGCAGCGGGCCTAGCAAGGTGCAGCAGGCAGCAAGCCCGCGCGCGCAGTTCTCTCCGCGCGGGGACCGGAGGGGCCGCTTACGCAATTGGCAAGTGAACGAATTTGGGCGCCCGCGGAGAGGCTGTCAGTGGCGGCCGGTGGTGGCGCCGCCAGCCCGCCCCTCCCCAGAGCACCTGTGCGCCTTCGCAGCCGCCAAAGCGGACGCAGGCTGCGCCGATCCACCAGATCTCAAAGCGGCCCCCGGGCCCCGGCCAGTGCCGCGCGGACCCCCGACCCGGACCCCCCCGAACTCGCTCCGGTGACAGCGCCTGCTGTGGACGCCGTGGCGGCTGCCTGCGGGGGAGTGGGGTTTCTCTGCAGTCGCCGCCAGGTTTTGCCGAAGAGCAGTCCCCGCGGGCCTCCCCGACCCGGGGCTGGGGGGGGACGAAGGTTGCCCGGGGGCACCAGGCCGGGCGCGGCGGGGAAGGGCCGGCGGCGGCGTCTGGGGCTTGCGCAAGGCGCAGTGCCGAGGTCCGTCCTCCCGGGCCGGCGCGCGGCAAAGCTCTCGGGCGCGCGGGGCAAGGGCAGGGGCGGCGCGCGGAGCCGCTCGGGGCAGGGGCGCGCGTGGGCGCCAGGCCGCTCTCATTACCTGGCCAGCGTGGTTTTCCCCGAGCCCGGGAGGCCGCGCAGGAGGTAGAGGTGCTTTCGAAAGCTGTGGCGGCGCGGAGGCGGCCCCCGCGCGGGCGGCGGCCGAGGAGGCGGCTGCTGCTGCCGCTGTTGGAGGCTCAGCCTCCCGAACGATTCCAGAAAACTGTCCTCCATGGGGAGGGGGCTGGCGGCGAGGGCCCTGGGCTCCCTTCCTGAAGTCACGATCTTGGCCAAAGCTGTTGTTTTTGTGACTCTCCGGCCATGTGATAGATGGAGGGGCGGGCGCTCGGAGCCCAGCCCCTCCTCCCCGGCCCCGCGAACCGCGGGAGGGGGCGTCTCTACCTGCGAGGCCCGGGCGATGAGTCTGACAGCCGGGGAAGCGTGGGTGACGCAGCCCCCAGCGCCCCCTCCAGCTCTCCCCCCACCCCCGCTGCCTTCCACCGCCCTTCTCAAGGGAAGGGGTCCGGCCCCGGGGACACAGTGGGAGGTTTCCCTGCAGTCACCGTGAAAGCCCAGCCCTCTGCTACAGCTCTGTCACTTCACTTCAGACAGGCCTAGACCTTGAAAGTAAATACTTTCCGTTGGAGATTAGAGAATGTGACCAGCGCATCAGAGCAGTCACAGTAAAGGCCATTGTCTCCCTTACTGCCCGGGCATCTGCACCTGGCTGGGGTCCCAAGGGCTGAGGAACAGTCCTTCAGGATCCTGTACAGTTCTTAGTACTGCTATCGACCTGCCAAAACTATCCTTAAAAGGCTATGTGCAACTTTTAAGTCTCTTCTTACTTCTCGGGTCTCAGGTGAACTCAGGAGGTTTCACGAACACCTTCAGCTGCTACGTAACAGGGGAGATTGTCCTGGTCCCATTTATAGAAAACCAAGTTCAAGTTGCGGGAGTTGGCGGCACCCATTGGTAGGGACTGGCTGTGACTCTCCACTATTTCCCTATAGAAGCAAAAGAATGGCCCTGGTTTTCAGAATGAAACTGTTCAAAATTTACATCCTAGAACATCTGAGATATCGGTGGCTTTGGCTACAACTGTTGTAAAAAATAAAAACATTTTGTGTCTGGCACCTAAGGTGCGGGCATTACAGAAGGAACTGTGGAGAAAGAAGCCGTGCCTTTCTACGACTCAGAATCTATGTCCAAACCAGAGATTTCCTGATCGTCACGGTAGGAAGGGGCTGTGCACGCAGGGAGGGCGGCTGCCTGCTCGGTCGGGCTAGCTTTGGACTTCCCAGGGGTGGGGGGTGGGGTGAGGCTGCTCCCCACCCCACCCCCGGGAATTCCCCTCCCGTTTCAAGCTACTTCTTTAGTCCTTCTTAGTACTGCAAAAGCTGTGTGCTCCTGGGGAAGTATGAGGAACCGAGAAGACACGTTTGTCCCAACAGCAGTGACCTTTAGCTTATATACGCACGGTTTACATTTGGGGAAGTAAATCTGCACCCCGAACCCATCTTTATCACACGTTTGCAAACACGGTTTCCTAGGCCTCAAATACTTTCTTTTTCTTTCTAATCCTCTGCTGTCCAGTAAGGAACTACTAGTCACATAAGGCCACGGAGCATTTGGGGTGTAGATGGTACAAAATGGGGTTAAAGGGCTCGGTTTGGCAGTACCTTAAATCGGAATGATGCAGAGTAGATTAGCATGGCCCCACGAAAATTCCTGAAGTGTTCCATATTTTTACGGGTCATGCCTTTCTTGTTTAGTATAGACAGACCTTAACCCTGGTCACCCATTAATCCCTGTTTTTCTAGAATAAAACAAAATAAAACAAGCAAATCCAAAAATGTGTTTTTTTTGAGGTTTGAGGGCTGAGGAGATAGATAGCTCAGTAGGCTAGAGTCATGGTGTACAAACGTGAGGACATGAATTCAAATCCACAACCCCCATGTAACAGGAAGGGTGTGGCTGCACTTGGAACCCTAGTGCTGAGAGGGGTGGAGATAGACTGCCTTGGCGGAGTCCACTGCTCAGCAGCTGCAGCCTCAGTGAGAGACCCTGTCTGAAAGGAATAAGACAGAGAGCATAAGGGAGACACCTGATGTCCTCTGAGCTCTACACGCATGAGCACAGGCTATACACCCTCGTATGAGCACGAGTGTACGTATACACACACACACACACTCGATGGAGAGATGGCTCAGGGATCAGGACTGGTGTTTGGTTCCCAGCGGCTACACGAGGTGGTTCACAAGCACCTTTAACTCTGCTTCCAGGGGATCTGTTGTACAGGGCTATCCTCTGAGCCAAACGACCCCGTTCTTGAGGTATTCGGCTGGTCTGGCTTGCGCAGATCCAAGCCGGGGTGGTTGACTGTTTACTTCTCCTACTAGAGGACTGGGGAGAGTCACAAGACTCTTCTTTCCACCTGTGGAATGCAACTGTGTCCTAACAACACGCAGCCTGGGAAGGGGGCTCCACCTATGTAGCCATGGGAAGGCCCTCGCCCATCCTTGCTGGGTGAAGACTTTCTGGTGTGGCCTCTCAGGTGAGGACCACTCATGCCCTAGAAGGCAACCACTCATCTATGCTGTGTAAGAAGGCCTGATAAACTCACTGCTTCTCCAGAGTGAACTTTGATGGAATCATGCCTCAGTTTGTTGTTTGGCCATGAAGAGAAGGGATAAAGATGTTGTTTATGTTTCTCTGAGGGAAAGAATTTTAGCAATAGGATCTAAGGCCCTTCTGACTTCCTAATATGTGTGCATACATACTCTAAAACACACACACACACACACAAATGAAGACTTAAAAAATATAAGCCAGGCATGGTGGCATACACCTTTAATCCCAGCATTCGGGAGACATGGACAGGCACTCTGTGAGTGCTTGAAGCCAACCTGGTCTACACAGTGAGTTCCAGGACACTCAAGGCTGTGTAGAGACCCTGCTCAAACAAACAAAAGGAAAACAAAATAAAAATGGTTCAGCATAAGAAACAGTGAATGCCTCACTGTCAGTGCTGTCCTGGAAATGACCCCTTTGACGGAGAGAACACAGTGATGGCAGGCGTAGCGAGCTAACACTTGGGCGCTGCGTGGGAGAAAGGGAGGGCAAAGCAAAAGCAGCCTTTAAGCCCAGAAGCCCAGGGCAGCCGGGGCAGCTTGGGCAACACAGGTGCGACGGAACCGAAGGGGACGAGGGGGACATCATCGGATAAGCCATTTTGGGGAACTGATGTTTTTCTAAATTTTACATCTTAATAAGATGTGGAGAGGAGCTGGAGAGAAGGCTCAGCCAGGAAGAGCACCGACTGCTCTTCCAAAGGTCCTGAGTTCAAGTCCGTAAAGAGATTTGACGCCCTCTTCTGGTGTCTGAAGACAGCTACACTGTGCTTAGATATAATAAATAAATCTTAAAAAAAAAAAAAAAAGATGCGGAGAAGCAAGAAGCACAGGGTGAAAGAGAAGCTGGGCAGTCAACCCCTCTGCACCAGCTTGAGAAGGATGTCCCGCCTACCTAGCCTCCCCACTCCCACATGCCCCACCCCTTCTCCAGCAAGTCCCACCCAACTCTAGCAAACCCCGCCCCTCATTCATGTGCACATGAGGTTCGATGGACCAAACACAGCTAGCTCTACAGCAGCACTCCAGCACTCCACTGTCTCAAGCGCATCCCTGCCACAGTCTGTCACTCTCCCGCTGTCGGACGCCTCCCCAGAGGTAAGGAGTGCGCCTGATGTTTGCCGCAGGTGCAAGGACACTTGGTGTGACTGCACATGTTTTATCAGGTGCAAGGACACTTGGTGTGACCGCACACGTTTTATCAGGTGCAAGGACACTTGGTGTGACTGCACACGGTTTATCAAGAAACCGCCAAGGAGAGTAGTTCTAGCCCATTTTCCCAAAGCGTCTTTCTGGAAATTAGAAGGTGATAGATAAATGTAGAGAAAAAGTATAGAAAATTGCAACATTCTAGAACCAAGCCTAAGCCTTGTGGCCCGTGATTCAGTAAGCATTATTAAATCATAAGGATGGTCCAAACTGGCGACTGCCCTCAGTATGCCCGCTATCCTATTAAATATCCTATTAAATATGTCCAATACTATCCTCAGGCACAGCTAAGGCCGAGTGGCTTCTATGGCTTCTAATGTAAAAAGCCACACAATTTGCTTTTTAAGCACCAAAGAAGGAATTTTCCAGATGCCAGTCTCCTCCCTGGGCTGTAGGCTCTTCCCCATCCCTCTTCTGCATGCCTGAGGGAGGCTGTAGGAGGCAGGTGAGGTCAGGCAACTGCTGGGCTACTTTACCTTAAATTAAGCACATTTAGTCTTAGATATTTGGGAGGCCCAAGCAGGAGCACAGAAAGTTCAAAGACTGCTGGGGAACGTAATGAAACCCTTATCTCAAAACGACAGCGGGAGGGAACAGGGAAGGAAAGGAGAACACAGCAGCCCATAGGATGGGGAGATCTGTGCTGCTAGAATCCTGTGTCCTGCTCTGTGAACAACCTTTGCTTTCCTCGGCCTTTCGGGACTTCAGAGTGCAAGAAGACAAGTGCAGGCCACAAACCGTGGCTGAAAACCTCCGGTCTAGCAACAACACAAACTCCACCGGCACAGGGTAAACTCGGAGGAGGCGCTGGGCCACTCTGAAGAACATGACAACCCTACTACAGACACGGCAGGTTGAAGGCAAGCTTGTAACTTGTGTTCTTCCTTGAAACCTCCCTGGAGTGCAAAGGAAGCTACTTTGGGCTTTCTTGGGAAGCCCCTGCTGTTCTGTTGGTACCACTTTAAATGTAAACTGTGGAGGGGTCATAGCAACAGGGTTCTAGAAACTGGACAGCAAAGGGTCAAATGCTGATTGATTTGATCAAAAGTGCTCTAAATTACAGAGAGCCAAAAAGCACAATTCATGCAACATACCCAGGAAATTCAGGCACTGGAAGGTGTGGGGGCTATGGGCGGAGCTTAGACTGAGGGGAGTTGAGAGTCCAGTTAAGACACAGAGGTGAAGATTGGAGGTGTGGCTGAGCAAGAAGTTCCTGACTCCTCCCCCTATCCCCTACTACTACCCCACCTCCTCTGAGGGATGGTGTGGCTATTCCCTGAAAGCCCAGAGTCCCCCAGCAATAGACCCCCCTCCCCCGCGCACACACACACACTCACACACACACATGCTTTGTAAAAGTTATTCCATGGAGAAGGTAGGCCAAGGGGGTTGCAAAGGAAGGACCTTTTCTGAAGGCAGGATGTCAGCAGTTAAGCAAATGCCTGCACTGAACTGTGAGGAAGTGAACAATCACTCGTATTTCCTCAAACTTTTTTTTTTTTTAATTTTAAGTACAACTAAATCAAAATAGGACAAAATACTAATAGTAGCCACTAATTATATTGTAGGTTCCATGATCTCTAACCAAATTCCTGGAGGTCACATTGTCTGAGAACTCTGAAAACGAGGGGCACAGTAAGGAAAACACACCTTTTCTGCAGTGAGACAGGAAGACTACATGCCAAATGAGTAAATAAGAAAAGCCACGCCCTGTCTGTTTAGGTCAGTCTTGCTGACAAATTTTAATGTCATGCTTAATTCAAAAACAAAAGTGGATGCCGTGGTGAAGGCCAGATTAGGGAACCAGGTTAGGTTGGGTTGGGTTGGGTTGGGTTGGGTTGGGTTGGGTTAGGTTGAGTTGGGTTGGGTTAGGTTAGGCTGGGCTGGGTTGGGTTGGGTTGGTTTAGGTTGGGTTGGGTTGGGTTGGGTTGGGTTAGGTTAGGTTGGGTTAGGTTGGGTTGGGTTGGGGTGGAGTGGGGTGGGTTGGGTTGGGTTGGGTTAGGTTGGGTTGGGTTGGGGTGGGGTGGGTTGGGTTGGGTTGGGTTGGGTTAGGTTAGGCTAGGCTGGATGAGGGCAGTGGGCTTACAAACTGAAAGCAGCCCTGGGGGTGGGTGGCCATGACTCTGGGTGTGTTATGAATAAACTAAATACACTCGAGAGGAGCCGAAGATAGGGGTGGAGAGAAGGTTGGGAGCACTCGCTGCTCTTGCAGAGAGCCTAGGTTTGGTTCCCTGTATCTGCACCGTGGTCACAACTGCCCAGAACTCCAATTCCAGGGCATCTGGTGCCTTTGCCAGCCCCTCAAGCTCCTTTTATGCACTAACACACACTCATGCACGCACACACATACAATAAAATAAATGAATATTTTTCCAAAGAATAGCTAAGGTAATATATTTTATTGTATATTTCACCACTGAATAAACAAAACAGCATTTGGATTTTAGAGCCTTTGGGGATTTCAGATCCTAGAGCTGTGGCCATAGGTCAATACTTGCATAAGGTTTACTAAGCCAATCTCAGAGCTATTACAGGGCTGTCCGTGCCTCTCTTTCCCCTGGAAGTCCGAGCTAACAGCATCAGGCAGTGGCCGTGTTCACACTGTTGCTGCTTGCCGAGTTTTCTTTCTTTTCACTGACACAGCTTCTCGGGAGCAATGACTGGAGGCTAGTGCCAGCGACCAGTAGGGGCGCGTGGGAGGCCTCTGGGGGTCAGCACTGGGCTCCCTGGCTTTTCTCAGTGATTTCTCAGCAGCAGGACAGGGAGCAGAGATCTTCACCGCAGGTAGCACACACCCAGACATGTGCAGACACAATGGGTCCCCTTTGCTGCCCTGGTCGTGCCATGCCCTGGCATCCCGTCTCTCCCTGTAGTCCATGCTGCCAGGTTCTCTCCTCAGCCCCTGAGGTGCGGCCCTTTGTAGTACAGACGTTCATAGTGACCACTACAGGGATTTATGCAAATTTGTGAGCAGGTTTCCCGACTCAATCCTTCTGTCTTCTAAGACACCACACTACAGTTTGGTGCTGCCGGAGGCCGTTGCCCGGGAGGTGTGCGAGGATGAAATGAACCCGCGCTAAAGCCTGGACTTCTCGGCGCTATCCCAAGTACTGTGCGCATTAGTAAAGCGGTATTATCTACTTATATATTATAGTTAAGAAAATCAAGGATGTGAGGAGATTAATGTTTTCGGGTCACACAGCAGGTAGCAGCTCCAGGACAGGCACATCCTTGGCCTGCCTCAGCTTCCACAGAGGACTGTGGCTGTCAACACTTGGCAACCAGTGCCGAGCACTGTGAAACAGGCAGGAGCCACCACGGGACTTCTACAGCCCAGCAGGAGAACCTTATAATTGCCTCTTCCTTCCTATATTTCTGTTTGCCCTTTAAAACCTCCTTGTCAGTATGCCGTGCAAACCCAACCGGAAGGCTCTTTCTCGGAATAACTGCAGTGAATACACATATTGCTCCAGCCCTCGTGAGATGTTCAGATGAAGGTTTAGGATGAGGCTGTTGGTGAGGCCAGTGCCACGGAGAACAGTTGGGGCGGAATGGAGGAGCGACTTCAAAACCAGAAGCACATACAGAGCCGGTCCTCGACACTAAGGCGCTGCACGTCCGTCAACACCGAGAAGAGACTCTCGGATTGGCCACAGCTAAATAAACTCAAGGCCGCTGCAGGTTCCTTGGATGGGCAGCTCAGCTGTAGGGCCTCCTCACCTCAGGGGGGGGCGGGGCAGGGAGACACTCCCTACCATTGCCACACACAGCATGGAGGGCAGGGAAGAGCTCACCCGCTGTCCCTCGGCTTACAGAGCCAGGTCTAAGATGCACTGGGGAACACCATGAGAGTTCTCACCCCTTTCTTCAGAGCTCCCACAGTCTCTTACCACACTCATCTTGTTCGAGCGGCCTCTCCAAAGCTCTAAGTTCTCCCAGCATGCAGTGCTCCGTCTCCAGCAGAAGCAGGGGCAAGAGGAAAACATCTAGGAAACATGCCAAACACGTGTGTGTTCCTTTCTTATCAAGCATAGACATGTATGCACTGACATTCCGACACATGTGTTTATTTAATGTCGCTCTCTGTGTCAAATATATGACACAGGGTCTATCCATGTTATATCTTTTCTTAAAGCATCTCTTAACATACAATATTTACATGTAAACTACAGCAGCTCTGGTCACACACCAGTGTGTGTGTGTGTGTGTGTGTGTGTGTTTGCACTGTGTTGTCAGAATGCTCTGAAATACATTCTTACTGGTGAAATGGGGTATAAATCTAGGGAGCAACAATCCACGCTTTGTTGTAGTTCACAGAAAGATGTGAGACTGAAGAAAAGAATTGAACATGGAGTGGCACAGACAGGGTTGCTATGGTAACAACTCTTCAACTGCGCCATGGTAACAACTCTTCCATCTGCGCCATGACAACCCGGCAACGCCAATACTCATTCCCTCCTGACCATATCGTGGTCTCCGTGGCAAGAGGTACTTACAGGTCAAGGGATTTTTATTTTTACCAAGATTCTTCCGCCTTCTCTAGGAATAATCATTGAAATACATAAAATAATGATTAATTCTCCTGCTCAGGCATTCCTCACATATCAAAAGAAACATCAGGAGACACTCCCTACCATTGTCAGTCTGGACATTGTATGCACTGCTCTCTGTGTGCATGAGCGACAACATGGACTCTCGCAGGACTAAGGAGAGACGGAAGTCCACACCGATGAGCGGGGCATGGAGGTCCAAGAGCAGCAGCCCAGCACAGGAGAGACTAAGGCAGGGATTTGAAGTCACACAGGGCTACAGAGATGACCTCATCCAAAACAAAAAAGCAGCTTATAAAAGTGCACATACGGTTTTACACGCAAAACAAACGTGCCCATTAGAAATAGCTGCTACCTTTAAGCAACAGCTCTACATTTTGTCTTTAAACTTAAATTTTACAACTGATTCCAAAATGTGCCCCAAGGTGCCTCAGGCCTCATTTATTTCGATATTTATTAATCTTTAAAAAAGAAAGCCCAAAACCAAACCAAACAAACAAGCAAACAAAAAACAGCTACGTGCTACCTCCGCCGGCTACCTGGGTAAAGCAAGCAACCCTTAAGAGCAGGGATGCTGGGCTGGAGAGATGGCTCAGCAGTTACGAGCACCACCGACTGTTCTTTGAAAGGTTCTGAGTTCAAATCCCAGCAACCACATGATGGCTCACAACCATCTGTAACAAAATCTGATGCCCTCTTCTGGAGTGTCTGAGGACAGCCACAGTGTACTTACAAATAATAAATAAATCTTAAAAAAAAAAAAAAAAAGAGCCAGGTGGTGCACGCCTGTAATCCCAGCACTCTGGGAGGCAGAGGCAGATGGATTTCTGAGTTTGAGGCCAGCCTGGTCTACAGAAGTGAGTTCCAGGACAGCCAGGGCTATACAGAGAAACCCTGTCTCGAAAAAACCAAATCCAAAAAACAAAACAAAACAAAAAAAGAGCAGGGGTATTTACCACGTGGACCACAAGACCACACCAACAAGGAGATGTTTTCAAGTCAAGCAAATATGAATCTAAGTTATTTAGAGCTGGACAGGAGAAGTTATGCAACGAGTAGCAGACTCTCCTAAAACGGTAAGCTCTTCAGAGTGCATAGCCTTCAATAGACTTAGATAATTAAATGCAAGGTTCTCTTAGGGCTAATTACAATAACATCTATGCATATTCTTTTTCTAATTTTCATAAAAAATAACCCTCCAATTTTATTTTTATAGAAATATTATCTAGAGATGGTTCAGCAGTTATGAATACATACTACTCTTGCAGAGCCCTGACTGGTTCTCAGAGCCTGTGAGGAGCCATGGACTTGGCTTGGCCTGGCTACCTTGAGAGGCATGTGCTCTAAGTTTTTCCAGTTAGAGCCCACGGCTCATGAGGCACAATGAGCCTTCCCGTTCTTGAGAGACTTATGCACTCCCTCAGGCAGTGAAATGGTTAGGCCGTTTAGTTTCTCTGTATGCTCCCGCAGAAGTCAAGGAAACATAGAAGCTTGACAGGCCAATGGGTCTTAGACAGTAACCTTGTGGACCCTGTATAACTTGCAAACATCACTGTGTCCTGGCAACTGTAACCGCATCGATCCTGACAATTGCCTTTATTTTCTGTTTCTGATAAAGGGATAAAATGTCTGCTCTGGATAAAACTATCACAGCCCCAGTCTTACTGTGGCCCCTCCAACCCAAGCTTGGTTTCCTGCCTCCTGGCCCTATCAGGTGGCCTTGGCCTGGGAAATAAGTGTGGGTGTTTATAGGCACCTCCTTTAGGCAGCTCACATCTGCCTATAAGTCCAGCTCCAGGGAAATCTGATAGTTCCAGCCTCTGTAGGCACCCACATACATATGCACACACAAATATGTGCACACAGAGAGAGGCACATACACAATAATTAAGTATAACAAACATAATTATTTTGAAAAGAAATCTCTGAAACCTAAAAAAGATACCTTTATTGACATCTTCCATTGCAAAGGCAGTATCTTGAGTGACTTCCATATCAAAAGGAATCCTGTGGCAGGTCATCCGGTAACAAGGGTTCTGGGGACATAGGAAGTATGGGACAACATTCATTCCAAAGTCACACATGTTTTTACTCTGAATATAAAGTTATGTAAATGTGCTGTCTGAACTATGATTAAAGTTTGATCTTGAAGATTTCTAGGAATGGCTAAGCAGGACTTTGTATCAGAATTCAATTAGTGAACAGTATTTCAGACTCACTGAAAAATCTTCCTGATGTTTATATGTAAAATGTCACCAGACCAGATTTTCCCACAAGCATAAACATATGCACAAGCATTAACAAACACACATTATTGAAAGTGTCACAGGCATAAAACTTAAATAACTGAAGATATTTCAGACAGGAACCTTGGCCTAAGGTCTATTCTGAAATCATAAACAGAAAATGTTTGTGTCATATTTTGCCCCCTTCCTGAGAGAAAGTCCATAGATTTTATGAGCATGTCAGAGGGGTCCCTAACTTAAAACTGTTAACAACTGTCACCTCAGATCAGCATGGGAAAGGACAGAGGCACCAGTAATAGATTCTAAACTTCTTCCTCTCTTAAATATACAACATCATCATCAACTTTTTTTGTTTTGTTTTGTTTGGATTTGTTTTTTTCTTTTTTTGGATTTGTTTTTTTCGAGACAGGGTTTCTCTGTATAGCCCTGGCTGTCCTGGAACTCACTCTGTAGACCAGGCTGGCCTCGAACTCAGAAATCCGCCTGCCTCTGCCTCCCAGAGTGCTGGGATTACAGGCGTGCACCACCACTACCTGGCCATCATCAACTCTTACGTACACATCATCATCAACAATAATCAAGTATTAAATCAATCAACCAATCAATCAAATAATTAAAATTAATAATGATTAAAAGTATTAAATAAATCAATAAATAATCAAGTATTAATTAAACTTCAGAATGAGTTTTAAAAAAAAAACAACCCATTCATCAATAGCTTGCCTTGTTTGTAAATGAGGATTTAACACAAGTTAAAATCACTGCAAACAAACAAACGATGAGCTAATGAATACTCCATGAGTAAAGTTGATCACCGCCGTCACTGAATAGGAAATGGGATTCTGGCTCTCTTGGGGTTCCTTCAGTATGGAAGTGGATTACAACCATATCCTTGGAAGGCAGAGGCAGCTGGAGCTCTGTGAGTTCCAGGCCAGCCTGGTCTACCTAGAGAGTTCCAGGCCAGCCAGGGCTGCAGAGAGACCTGTGACCCCGTCTCTAGAAAAAGGAAAAGAACGAGAAGGTGATAATAAACAGTGTTTGTGGAAGGAGGAATGTGGCTGGAAGGAAAAACGGAAGCCAAGAATGTTCCTTTTAGAAACGGCTGTGGTCAAAAGGAAAAGTGGATGCCACACGGAGTCTGTGAGGCAACGTGCCTGGCGAGATTACCAAAAGTTAAAACAATAAGAGAAGACAGTTGTCCCTTTGTTCAAGTCTGGGCAGGTGTCTTGCTGGCCATCTAGGAGCACAGCCAAGCACAGCAGTAGTTAGATGTGATTATTTGGGGATCTCAGAGGTCATAAACGTGGCCAGGAGGCCAAGCATCGAGATGGTTTTGCTGTGAGATTTACCAGTCGTGGGTCTGAGCCTCTGAGATGAAGTCTGTCTGAAGCAGCAGAACTTAGAGCAAAGTAGGTAAGGAGGGGAATTAAGCACTAAGAGTGCAGGACCGAGGAACCCCACCAAACTCATCGTGTTAGGAAGCCCCAAGAGACCTTCGGGGATTAGAACACTGGCCTGCTGGCTCCTCAGGGATCCTGGACTCAAGGAGGAACAGGGAACAGTTGTGGAATGGTGAGCCTCTCTTCAGACTGCCCCAGAGCCTTCTCAGAGAAGCTTATGAAAGGCAGGAGTTAGCCAGGTGGTGGTGGAATCCCAGCACTTGGGAGGCAGAGGCAGGTGGATTTCTGAGTTCGAGGCCAGCCTGGTCTACAGAGTGAGTTCCAGGACAGCCACGGCTACACAGAGAAACCCTGTCTCGGAAAAAAACAAAAAACCAAACCAAACAAACAAACAAAAAGGCAGCAGTTTCTGATGGTTTGGGCCTCTCAATCTTTACTTCCTCCTCTTTCACAATCCCACAACTGAGACCTGTGCCTGGGGGCCACTATGCCAAAGAAGGGAGATGTACCAAGTAAAAAGATACGCAGATATGTTTTTAAAAATGTAAATGAGGAACAAAGAGAGATGGCTTGGTGGTTAAGAGCAATGGCTGCTCTTCCAGAGGACCAGACCCCTGTCTTCTGGTCTCTGTGGAGACCAGGTATGCATATTCTGCAGAGACATACATGCGAGCAAAACACATATATATGTAAACTAAGTAAACAACAACAAAAACACGCTTCTGTGTGTCATGCCTGTGCCTGGTACCCAGGGAGGCCAGAAGGTGGCAGATCCCTTGGAACTGGATTAGCAGATGGCTATGAGGCATCGTGCGGATGCTGGAAACCAAACCTGGGTCTGTGGCTAGAGTAGCCAGTGCTTTTAACTGCTGAGCTGTCTCTCTAGAGAGACACTCAGACATTTATGAAGAATTAACAAGCCCAGCGCTACTCACTGGGGTCCTCGCTTTCCCTGCTTCTGTGAACCATAAGATCAACCCTACATGATGTCACTAACACAGGAGAGAACCCAGGACATAAAGTATTTGCATATAGTACTGGGCTCTTTTTGTTTGTTTGTTTGTTTTGTTTTGTTTTGTTTTTTCAAGATGGGATTTCTTTGTGTAATAGTCCTGGCTTTCTAGGAAATCACTTTGAAGGCCAGGCTGGCCCCAGACTCACAGAGATCCATCTGCCTCTGCCTCCCAAGCACTGGGATTAAAGGTGTGTGTACCACCTTGGCAGCCTAAACTTTCATTTTTCATAAATAAAAACAATTTACCCATTGAATCTCCAGGAGATCCCAAAAGTTTGGCTGGGTGACAGGCAACCGCCTGTGCTAGTGGCCCGAAGGACTGACAGTTCCCGTTTTCATCCAGGATGTCCTCAGCAGGCCCATGCTGCACCGGGTCCCGGGCCTCCCACATCTTCAGCTTTCCATCGAATTGCACATTTGAAAAACGACGATCAGAAGAAATCCTCAGAGCACAAACAGTATCGGGCTGGCTGCTTAAAACTTCTGAGGGAAAAAACCCGCCATCCGTTAGTGTCCTATCCACTCTTTTCTGAGACTTCAAAGTCCAAAGTGTTCTTTTGCTGTGAAAAGATACCATGCAAAAGGCAGACAGGTAATGTATCATGAGAGAAGGGACAGGGTTTTTATAAAAATACACAGTGCATCCTAGTCTGTAAAAGGCCAGGCGAAAGGAGCAAGCCTTCCCTGTCACACTGAGAGGAGAGTCATGGGGGTTATCAAGGGAAAACCAAGGCAGACGACAGTCAAAGAGCATCACTTCTTGCTTTTTCTCATCTGTATTGTTATCAGAAATATCTTTCCCCCAAGAAACCGTGTTCAGCCCATGTCTCCCTGTTAAGAGGTCCCATTTCTCCTTTTCTTCAGGGTTGATATGAGTCTGTCCCAGTAACTTAGACCCTGGTGGCAAATTGCAGATCTCCCTCTGCACCCCTTGGGTACCCTTTGCTGATTCTAAGGGGTGCTCTGGGGAGTTCAGACAGGGGACATGGCTGTTGGCGATATCTGCTCCTGGGTTTGAGGGTAAACCTACAGTTTCAGCTTTCGGAGATGAGTCTATCAGTAGCTTCTTCTCTGTTGGTATTTCTAGGCCTCCTGAGCCTGTTGCTTCTTCAGAAGTGGAAATCAACTTAACCAATTGTTCTTCCCTATCAGGACAGGTCAGTCTTCGAGACCTAGCTTTCTTGGGTCTCTGTTCACACACAAACTTATGAGGTCCCTCTGGCCAACTGCCCAAATATGGCTGACTCTCAGACTCGAACCGTGACTCTTCATCACACAAACTAGCTGTAAAAAAAGCCCAGCAATCGCCTTTGACTCCTTGTTCCCTTCCCAACCTTTCCTCTGGCGTTCTGGTCCCACCCTGATGATTCACAGCAAACTCATCTGGGCGACTTTTATGCATCATCTCTGTCTTCTGCACAAACGAGCACGGGGTTTGAGCACATGCGACCTGGGTGTCTAGGGCTGAGTTATGTCTATTCGTCATATGCTGTCCCACCCTCATGCCCGAGCAGCCATCCCTCCCTGCACGAGACAGATGTTGAGCGCTTGTGCGATGAGAGGCAGGCGGTACCGACGGTGAAGCCGGAAATGAGCTCCTCTCCTCTTCCGCCTCCTTGGGGAGGCAGTTCTTAGGTGTGTGGTCCGACTCAATTCTACACACAGTCTTTTGGAAACTCTTTGATATCTTTCTGTCGTGCCAGCTTTGCTCTTCTTGGCCATTTCTACAATCACGAGGTAAGGGATGCCCTGGTTCCCTCTTGGCCTCTTCAAAGCCTTCCCCTTCCCTCTGAGACAGATCCTGACCTCCAGGCACAAGGTGACCTAAGGTTGCAAGTGAGTTCTCACTAAAACCGTTGTTCCTTTTCTTTCCTGTCCTGTTTCTCTTCTGTTTGGTTTTGTCAAGCCTATATCCACTTTTCTTCAAAATTCTTCCTCTGAAATATAAAGAACAAACAAAATGCATAACAGCTTTTGTGTAATATTAGCACACTCTAAAATATTATTGTGCAAAACTCATTAGTACAAGAGTGCCTGTAAGCCAGGCGGTAGTGGCACACGCCTTTAATCCCAGCACTTGGGAGGCAGAGGCAGGCAGATTTCTGAGTTTGAGGCCAGCCTGGTCTACAGAGTGAGTTCCAGGACAGCCAGGGCTACACAGAGAAACCCTGTCTCGGAAAAAAAAAAAAAATCCAAAAAGTAAAAAACAAAAAAACAAAAACAACAAAAAAAGAGTGCCTGTATACTTCGTACCATATTTGCAATCACTTTTATAAAATTTTAAAGTCTGCTACACTGATATTAAGACACACTAAGGAAGTTAAAGTTCACATGCACACACTCCTCTCATAAGCCAACAATTTATGAAACCCTAATATTTATATGAAAGAAAATATTCTGTGTGTACAGAATAGGTATCTTATATTTTGTGATATTTTAAAGGAATTGATTTATTAATTATAATCCTATTTAGAGCACTCTGGGATGCAGAGGCAGGCAGATTTCTGAGTTCGAGGCCAGCCTGGTCTACAGAGTGAGTTCCAGGACAGCCAGGGCTATACAGAGAAACCCTGTCTTGAAAAAACCAAAAACCAAAAACCAAAAAAAAAAAAAAAAAAACCTGTTTAGCACCTCAGCCGCAGTTTTCTTAGAATGAAGCAGATTTTATAATACTTTAGATTTGAAAGATGAGTGGCTGGAAGAGCCTCGGTATGGCAGGGTTTTGTGTGGTTTTTTTTTTTTTTTTTCACCTTGGATTTTTGGATTTGAGGTTTTTTGTTTGTTTGTTTGTTTTGTTTTGTTTTGAGACAGGGTTTCTCTGTATAGCCCTGGCTGTCTTGCCTCGAACTCAGAAATCCTCCTGCCTCTGCCTCCCATTACAGGTGTGTGCCACCACAACCCGGCTCTTTTTTTTTTTTTTTTTTTTTTTTTTTTGGTTTTTTGGATTTGGTTTTTATGTGGTTTTCATAACCAGGCTATGTAGAGCAAAAGGCTGACAGTCGAGGTGTTCCATCACATTATACATAATGCTTACTAATGAGCCCCCGAGGCCCCAAGCCCTGGATTTGGTGATGTATTTGGAATGGCATTGTCTGGCTAGCAGTGATCCTAAGGCAGAGGCCAAGCTGCTTCTTTGTGAGGTGTTTGGTGGTCACAGTGACTGGCAATGTGTTACAGCATATGGCACTGAAGCCAGTATCCTAACCACCCCATGACGCACAGTGTGACAAGCTCTTCATAAGTGAACACAGTACTCGATGCTGCTGGGCATGTCCAACCTGTGGCCCATGAGCTTCATGCCTCCCAGAGGAGTTGTGAATGTAGCCCAGCATAAAACTGAGTTTACGCAGACCACTGTGAGATTTGTGTGCTTTTCTTTTTTCTTTTTTTGTTTTTGTTTTTGTTTTTTTTTTTTTTGAGACAGGGTTTCTCTGTGTAGCCCTGGCTGTCCTGGAACTCACTCTGTAGACCAGGCTGGCCTTGAACTCAGAAATCCACCTGCCTCTGCCTCCCAAGTGCTGGAATTAAAGGCGTGCACCACCACTGCCCGGCTTTTCTTTTCTTTCTTGTAACTCAACTGCATAATTAATCATGAGCTTTAGAGATGACATGTCTCAGTGTCCAAAGGGTGACACTCCTGGAAGATGGTACTAAGGGGCAGTGTTTGGCCCTTTTGGATGATTTAGTGAACTTTCTAATTTTGCACATAAAGGCTAGTTTTCCTCTCTTCCTCAGTGAGTGATCAGAGATGAGGCCTAGACAACCGCCTAGAAGGGGAACTAGGAGATGGGGCTGGAGAGACGGCTCAGTGGTTAAGAGCGCTGCTCACAGAGGATCTCGGTTTAGTTTCCAGCACCATGTGGTGGCTCACAACTGACTGGGACTCCAATTCCAGGGGATCAAATGCTGCTTCTGGCCTCTGAATGCACTAAGCATGCGCCTAACATATATACTTGTGTGTAGGCAAAAATACACAGACAGGATAATTTTACAAAAGAAATAGGAAGAAACAGCAAAGACAGAGCAATAGATAGAAAGGCGTGAAAGTCAGCAAAGAGATGAATATGGAAGGACAAAAAGGCGAATGTGAGTTTCTCTATCTGTCTGTCTGTCTGTCTGTCACATGGTGTGCATGTGTTTGTACAGGTACACTTGCCTGTGAGTGTCCAGAGGCCAGACGCCAATGTTCTCTGTCCTTTCTATCATGTACTGCCTAAATGTTTAAGGTCTCTCACTGGCCCCAAAGCTCACTGATTTGGGTAGACTGACTGTCCAGCGACGTCCTCAGGACCCTGTCTCTGCTGCCCCAGTGCTGGAGTGACATGTGCCTGGCTCTCTGCTTCCTTATGCAGGTGCCAGGGATCCACGCAGGTCCGTAAGAACACGCGGCAGGCACATTACCCACTAATGCCATCTCAGCAGCCTCACTGATACGCTATGTAAACCTCGTCTGGTCTCCTAACCCGGGTCCTACACTGCAAACTTTTCTGCATCATGTAATTGTTGCTACTCTTTCTCACACATTCCCAAGTGTTGGCTTAGAAAGAACGGGAAGGAAGGTCAATGTACCCAGAAGCCTCCATCTAAAGAGATATTGTACAAAGTCTTTGGGCACAGACTTCATCTATGGTCAGTTCTGTGAACTGGAGTAATCCAACAAATGTTCTAGTTCAGTCCAAAGTGCAACACCTAGTTATAAAATGCGTCCCTGAGCTTTCCTAGAACGAAGGAGCCTTGTCCTGCTCTGTGATCTGCCTCCCTCCTCCTCTCAGGCGTTGGGGATTAAGACCAGCCTCTGCTCCCGCTGCTGCTCCCGGTTTTCTGAGTCCCACTGTGTGGCCTTGGAAGGCGTAGAGCTCACTTTGTAGTCCATGTTCCCCTTGAACTCTTGAGGTCTACCTGCCTTTGCCTCCTGGATGCTGAGATTTAAGGCATGTGTCATCACACTCAGTTATTAGTAATATAATTATTATTATTACTGTCAAGTTTTGTGTAGACAAGACATAAGCTAATGTATCATCGGAGAGGAGGGACCCTCAGGAAGAAAATGCCTCCGTAAGATCCGACTGCATTCGAGCTTGTAGGGCATTTCCTTAACTAATAATTGATGAGGAAGGGCGGAGCCTATGTGTGGGTTGGTACCACGCTGGCTGAGGTGATAGTTAGCTAGCCCCGGGTTCTACAAAAAGACAGGCTGAATAACCATGGGAAGTAAGCCAGTAGGCAGCACCCTCCAAGGCCTCTGCTCTGTAACAGCTTCTGCCTTGTTTGAGTTCCTGTCCTGACTCTTTGAGAATGAACAGCAGTGCTGTGGATGTGTAAACCAAATAAACCGTTTCCCTCCCACGCTGCTTTGGCCATGGTGTATTATCACAGCAATAGTAACTCTAACTGGGGCAATTCTCCTTCTAGACAGGGTCTCTCTGAATAGCCCTGGCTGTCCTGGCACTCTCTCTATAGCCCAGGCTAGACTAAAATTGTCAGTTATCCTCCTTGCCTCAGCATCCCAGGTGCTGGCTTTAGAGGTGTGAGCAAAGACACGTCAAATCCACTCATGCTCTTTGGAGTTACTGTCCTTTTTCTAGAAGCAATGAGTCAACCAGGCCTTCTGGAAACAACCGGCAGCCTTGTTAAGCTGCTGTGAGACAAGAGACATGGTGGTCGTGGTAGGGGGACGTGTTTGCCTCTGAGGTGGCTCATCAGTAGATGCACTTTCATCAGGAACATGGATCTAGACAGTGCGAGAGGCTCGTCAGAGTCGTGTCAAGGACTGTCAAACCTGATCTCACTTGCGCTGAGTCACTTAAGGATGAATGGCCCTGCGAGGAGAGAAAAGCCTCACTAAGGAAGAGTGAGTCATGAGCAGGAAGTCGGGAGACTTAAAGGCACAGACTGCAGCCTTGACAGGAAGGAAGAAATGGGAGCCAAGCAAGAAAAACACATCTGGTATGACTAAGACTAGATTAGACGAGGGCTCGGGGCAGGGTGGGCAGGAGCACAATGTTCTTCTCAGGAACGAGGAGGGGCTCTCAGAGGTGAGCCAACCTGACCAAAACTAAGGGGGCATCACATGAAGCCCAGACTGTGGGGAGGAGCAGGGAAAGCGGGAATGAAAAGAAAGGGCGTGGTTGGTAATGAGTTCACAAAGACAGGTCACCAGGGTGGAAGCCAGGTGCACCAAGGTCCACTGCAGAACTCCACAGCACCACCTCCATCTATGTGATCCCTCCAATCAGAGGTCAGTGCACAGCAGGTTAGAGAAACGCTTGCAGCTTTGTGGAAGGGCTACGGTTGGGAAGCCCAGATCAGGCCCCGACTGGCTCAGTCATGAGCTAGCATCATAGGTAGCTATGCGGCTTTCTCAAATGGGGCAACGTTTCTTGTGGAATGGCCATACAGATTAATACAGGTGCTCTTAAATGACATCCATTTAGGGGATAGGACAGATGACCGAATCTTTCCTCTTCCTCTAAATGAAATGACACACGCTGATGGTACACTGAATATTCCCAGCTAGATGGCTGCTTTCCATCAGAACTTGGTCTTCCAGATCCTTGTGTTTAGAACTGCGCTTTTCAAAGAGCCAAAGAGTTTATCCCCAAATCTGTCTATATCAGTTATAACTGGTAGGATAATGAGGTGGTTCACCTTGGTAAAGGTGAGATGCCAAAGCAGTTAAAATTAGTTGTGGCCTGGAGGTGGTGGCACACGCCTTTAATCCCAGCACTTGGGAGGCAGAGGCAAGCGGATTTCTGAGTTCAAGGCTAGCCTGGTCTACAGAGTGAGGTTCAGGACAGCCAGGGCCACACAGAGAAACCCTGTCTCAAAAAACAAAACAAAACAAAACAAAAAACCAAACAAAAAATTAGCTGTGAATAGGACCTCAGTAACATTTGTCTCAGAAGTCATGAAACCCTGTCATCATGCCTGCATATTGCTTTGAAAATGTCTATGGGTTCATCTTCCACTTTTTTTTTTTTAAATCAATATATACTAGAAGTTCTTGGCAATACATTGCAGGCATGGCTTACGTGTGAAAGAGAAAAGAAGAGAATCACATATGAAGTTGGGGAAATGCATGGAGAAAAATGGAGTCAATATTTCTCTCCTATCACTTTTAACTGTGCTTGCAATAAGGCTTTTCATGGGGAAAATTCAACTGAGTTTCTGATCAATAAAATGAGGCTGTTTTGCTTTAAGGTGAAAAAACAAAAGTTTAGTGAAACCAGAACCAGGGGCATGGCATTTGCCTCCCATTCATATAAAATGTTTACAGTAATCGTGACATCGTTTCACAAGAATTCATCACTATGTTGCTTTTCCTACTGTGGTTGATTGGGACCTAACCTAACGCCTAATACATTTTAATCAAGCACTTTATCAATATCACCATCCCCGAATCCTAATTAATTCGTTCAGTCAACTAAATGGAAAGGAAGGAGAAAAATGTTATTCTGGGAGATAATTATCTGAGTATACAAGTTGACAAGACTTGTAAATTTGAGTTTACAAGAGTTACAAGACTCTGTAGATGAATTAACAGCATTAATAAGTAAGTTTGGCAAATGTTATGAGGCTTAAAACTATGATTCAGGGAAACCACACGGAGAGTAACAAACTCCAGATTGTCTTCCCAGCACCACAGCAATTGGTAAGGACTTTCAGAATCAAGAAAATCAAGACAGACTCAGAAGTCTCGGTAAGAAGACTCTGTGTTGTTTCTTACTTTGTGTTATCCCTCACTGGAACTCAAATGCTGCCAATATTCCCGTTGGCCCTAAAAAACAGCAAAGTGTACCTCGGTGTAAGCTTCTGTATCAGAGGCAGCAGAAATAATTTCAATCATTATGGTTGTTTCAGCCTCTCTGGTTCCATCCATGACTTCCTTATTTATTTATTTATTTATTTTGAGATATGCCCTTATGATGCAGCCTTGGCCGGCCTAGAACTCCCCCACGTAGACCAGGCTACCTTGGAATTCTTAGAGCTCAGCTTTGCCTCTGCCTCCCAAGTCTAGGATGAAAGAGTGTGCCACCACACATGGCAGGCTTGCTTTCATTATGACTTAACTTCAAACTCTCTTGAGAACAGTAGGGCAAGAGATGTTTGCTGAACACATTAAAGGGAAATGAATTAGATAACACACATGAGACTTGACATAACAGCAGGACAGACATTTAAGGAAAGGCAGGGATGAGGGCTGGAAATTAGAAGGCCCAAGCCGTGGTAGTGTGGATGTCTGTGAAGAAGCAGCTGAGAAATCCCTAAGCCCCACTCCTCCAGCAGGAAGCAATCTCCAGGGCAGAGTTGCAAAGCGCCCTTGTGCGGGACAGCGGAAGCATGGAATAGCACAGGTGGTGTTTGGCAGTCGTAGCTGTTGTTCTAATAGTTTAGCAACTGGGTGGGGATACAGCTCAGTGGCAAATGTCTACCAGCATGCTTGAGAGTCCAGATTCAATCCTGTAACCTTCGGACTGTGAAGTAGACACAGGACTAGGGGTTCAGGGTCATCCTTGGCTGCAGCAAGTTCATGGCCATCCTGACACACCTGAGACTAAATCTCAAAATAATAAATAAATGATAAACTTATCAGCTGTACTTCTAAACCTTTCCAAACACAAGGTTCATAAGTACTCTGTTCTTAGGCTATAAAAATTGTCTAAAGGTATATGGCCTAAAAACCATGTGGATCTCTGAGTTTAAAGCCAGCCTGGTCTACAGAGTGAGTTACAGGACAGCCAGGGCTACACAGAGAAACCCTGTCTCAGGGGGAAAAAAAAAGTGCTATTTCTTACACACAACACTGGTGCAATCAGAAGGCAATAGTAAAAAGAAAATGTATCTTAAAGTTATTATTTATTTACTTATAATTCCAAATATATGCAAGGCTGTTGACCGTATTCACCCCAGTCCTCTTCCTTCCATTCTTCCCAAACTCCTCCTTCCTCCCAAGAGGCTTACCTTCCTTCCTCCCTAGCTCTCTCCCTTCCTCCTTTCTTTCCTTTAGTGACCCTCTGTGTTTTATTAGTTTTGCACATGGGGGATTAGTTACTTGAGTAAGGTAAACTTCCCAGTGGCTGTGGCCTTTGTAGTCCTTCTTTTAACATTAATAGGTTAACATAAATGTAGTCAACTGTTAGACAATAATTCTATTCACTGGGAACTTGCTGATACTTCTACGTGTTTTTGATGTGTGTGAGTCTGTCAATCTTCCACATACTGTCACTTTAAATGTGTCATCACTACTGTACTATAAAGAGATCTAACTTACATTGCTTTTGGACCGTGAGAGCTAAGTTCCGGCTGTTCCCAGTAGCTCTGTGTGGTTTGTTTTTTTTGCTTAAGTCTATCTGCATCCAGTGTTTTGATATCAACCACTTTCAAACCGTCTGGTCTAAGTTGTGACTGTTCTCTAAGTAGCAGACCCAGCTTTGACTTCTTCCACACACTGTCACAAAGAGAACGCAGGACAGGGAGGCTTCTGAACTAACTCACTGGATCTAGGCACACAGGTGCAAACCGCTTCTTCAACAAAAGGACTGGTCAAACTGGATGTCTACAAGTAGAAAAACACAAATAGATCCATGCTTAACACCCTGCATAAAACTCAACTCCAAACGGATCAAAGATCTCAACGTAAAACCAATCACACTAAACCTGATAGAAGGAAAAGTGTGGAGTAGCCCTGAACTCACTGGCACAGGAAAAGACCTTCTGAACAGAACATCATTAGCACAGGTACTAAAAGCAACAACAAATAAAGGCAAGCCCATGAAACTGACAAGCTTCTGTGCGTTAAAGGACACCTCATTTAGACAGTGTCAGGCTAAGAATGGGAAGAGATTTTTACCAATCATACAGCTGATAGAGGGCTAATATCCAATATATAGTAAGGACTAAAAAAAAAAACATATAAAAAAAAACAAATAATCTGATTAAAAAATGGTGGGGTTGCAAATTGGTACAACCACTCTGGAAATCAGTCTGGCAGTTCCTCCGAAAACTGGGCACCTCACTTCCAGAAGATCCTGCTATACCACTCCTTGGCATATACCCAGAGGATTCCCCAGCATGTAATAAGGATACATGCTCTACTATGTTCATAGCAGCTCTATTTATAATTGCCAGATGCTGGAAAGAACCCAGGTATCCCTCAACAGAAGAGTGGATGCAAAAAATGTGGTATATCTACACAATGGAGTACTATTCAGCCATTAGAAACAATGAATTCATGAAATTGTTAGGCAAATGGATGGAGCTAGAGAACATCATACTAAGTGAGGTAACCCAGACTCAAAAGGTGAATCATGGTATGCACTCACTAATAAGTGGATAATAACCTAGAAAACTGGAATACCCAAAACATAATCCACACATCAAATGAGATACAAGAAGAACAGAGGAGTGGCCCCTGGTTCTGGAAAGACTCAGTGAAGCAGTTTTTGGCAAAACCAGAACGAGGAAGTGGGAAGGGGTGGGTGGGAGGACAGGGGGAGAGAATGGGGCTTACGGGACTTTCGGGGAGTGGGGTCCAGAAAAGGGGAAATCATTTGAAATGTAAATAAAAAATATATCGAATAAAAAATATTTAATTAATAAAAAAAGAATATGATTGAAAATAGATAAATAAATAAATAAATAAATAAAAAGGGCAGTGATCTAAACAGAGTATGGTCAAAAGAGGAAACCCAAATGGCTGAGGAACACTTATGTTCAACATCCTTAGTTATCAGAGAAATTCAAATGGAAACTGCTTCGAGTTTTCAACATCTTACATCTGTCAGAATGGCGAAGATCAATAAAAGAAATGACAGCTCAGGCCGGCGAGCATGTGAGGTAAGGGGAGCACTCTTCCACTGCGGGAGGAGTGCCGACTTGTGCAGCCACTATGGAAATCAGTGTGGGCGTGCCTCGGGGAGACAGGAAGCAATCTCCCTCAAGATCCAGCCCTTGGGCACACAACAAAGGATGCTTCATCCTACCACAGAGACACTCCTGCTCAGCCACACTCATTGCTGCTCTATTCATAATGGCAAAAAACTGAATGTCCCTCGGCAGAACAGCAAATTTGGTAAATACACAATGGAGTATTACTCAGCTGTTAAAAAAAAAACGAAGCCATGAAATTTGTAGGTAAATGGGTGGGACTAGAGGAAAAAAATCGTCCTGAGTGAGGTATCTCAGGCCCAGAAAGACCAATATGGTATGTGTTCACTTATATGTGGATATTAGTTACTAAGACAATGATAATTAAGCTACGATCCACAGAACCACAGAGGTTAGGTATAGAGTAAAGGACTTGGTTGGGGAGGGGGAGATGGAACTTAGGAGTTGTGACTGGATAAGGTGGCTGCAATGAGAGGGTCAAGTTGGGAGGCAGATGGAAGAGGGGGGGTGAGGGAGGAACAGCTAAAATTAAGGGCCATTTGAGGGTTAGTATGGAAACCTAATAGAGTAGAAACTTTCTAAAATTATAATATATATATGTATATACATATACGTATATACATATACACACACATATATACATATACATACACATATACACAGACATATACACACATATATGTATATGTATGTGTGTATATATATATGTATGTATATATATATATATATCACCTCTTGTCACCACATGAAGCTTCCAGTCCAGGAATGGATTACAAGTAATTGAATTGTTGGCCAAAGGGGACCCCATGGGAACCCCATATGATCCAGGCTGTTGCTCTCCACAAACTGATTCATCGAACATGGGGAAATGCAGCTGGTGCCAACACACAGCCTTTACCGCCTTGTTCTAGCATCTTTGGTACAGGAAGGTACTCTGCACACTATCAAAGGAGAAATGTAAACACCAGTTAAGCCACAACCTCTTGGATAAACGACAGTGTCCTGCCTGCAAGATATGCTAGGGCAATGGTGGCACAAAGCCTGGATGAGTGACCAACCAATAGCTGATTTTATTTATGGCCCTCCACGAGATAGAACCCAGACCCGTCAGTGCTTGGGTGACCCGAGACAAGATAGCTCTGGGAAAAATTAACACCGTAGCAATAACATTAGCCCTAGTGACATTCTGCTCTCCTCACAGATCAGCCCCTTGCTCAGCCATCATCGGGGAGGCTTCCTCCTATAGCAGACGGGGACACAGACAGAGACCCACAGCCAAACACGCAGAGTAAGAAGACCTTGGAATGCTCACCCCTAAATGGAATGTCTCCACCAAATCCCTTCCCTCAGGACTCAGGAAACCCCTTGAAGGAAGGGGTGGCAGAAAGCGTGTAAGAGGCAGAGGGGATGGATGGAGGTCACTGAGGCAGCAAGGCCCTTGAATCAACCTGATCGAAGCTCTTATGAACTCAGAGACGCACACAGCATGCACCGGTCCTGCAAGAGTCAACTGCAAGTCCTCTGTCCTGTATTACAGACCGACCCTGGTTAGTATTTTTATGGGATTCCTGAATGTGTGCATAAGTGGGTCTTTGATTCTTGTGTCTTCTTTTGGGCGCTTTGCCTTCTGTTTGTTTTGTCCAGTGCCAATGTGTTCGCTTTTGTTTTTCCTTAATATATATATATATATATATATACATATTTTTTTTTAAAGTGAGTAGTTTGTGAACTGCTGTATTTGTGCTGCTGGTGAAGCTGAAATACAGCAGTTCCTACATCAGTGCTGGTGTGTGTACCCCTGCATGCTCGCCAGTCCTGTCTACAGAACGGAACTCGTGGAAGATGAAGAAGGCGGCTCCTGCTTCTGCCCCATTCATCCTTATCATTTAGACTGTTGGTGTATAACTTACATACCGGTTGGTATGTTTGAGGACTCAGCGTGCTCCTGGGGCGCTGCTCCGGGCTGAGTTCTTCCAGCCACAGGTACTGCTCAGTTGGAGTGCCTCCTACTTGCAGAAGCTGCTCAGTGCGCTGTCTTCACGGCACAGGTGGAGCCCCTGGGCTTGAAGCCATAGCTTTGGAATACATCTGATTTCCCTTTTCTTTTCCTGTTTGCAGTTTTCGCTGTGTGATTCGTTATCGTTTTCTAGGGAGACACTAGCACACACATTGCCAGAGGTGCGATCTGGAAACTGACTTTTGGGATGGGCCAGGTGACTTCTTGGATAGTTTATGTATCCTCTAAGTCCTAAGGACTTATGTCTAAGAGGCTGATCCACACTTGTTTCCCTGGTTGTCCTGCAGGCATGGCTTCCCCGTCTACACGTGCTTCATTAAGTTACACACGCACACGTGGAGCTATGGCGTGTTGCTCTTCTGGTACTGGAGACCACACCTACGACTGCTGGCTACACACCCAGCAGCTGACCACCAGTTAGTGAATGGTGTGTTCCTGTCTTCACGTATCCTCGGGCTTTATCAGCAGTCAGCATCGTCATATTTGTTCAACAAAATCATTTATGAAATGCTACAAAATTAATAGCTTCTGGATGTTGCTGAGCGGGCCCTTCAGCAGCCAAGCAAGGTTCAAGTCTAAGATTTTTATTTAAAGTCAGAATGTGGATACAAACCCGAGTCTATTTTCATTCATGCTCCAACTGTGACTTCACAGGTCACTCAGGGAAAGATCCAGATATGAGAAAGAATGACTGAAAGACGGGGTCCTGGAGGCACGAAGTCCTCACTCTTCCATTGATGCTAGAAGTAAGTGGATTCACCTCTGAGGACTTCCCTGACAGCTGAAGGAGATGCCCTGTATGTTTAGCACTAAGAGCCCAGTTCTGTAGCCTGTCACATACTACCAAATAGAAATCAATAATGATATTTAGTATCAGTAGCTATTTAAAAAAAAAGGAGGGGGAGAAAATAAGATGTATTCCCTCCATACTGTAGAAAGCCCCGATGGAAGCCCTCCTAAGTCGATGTATGTTGACGTGAGCCAGATCTGTCAAAGACCCCAAAGGCTCAAACCCAGGAAGGAATGCCACAGCCACTCCCCTGGGGTGAGGCTTGGATGATGGCAAAGACTTCACGGGAGCCCAAATGGGACTGTTGACGGTGTGCAGAAAACGTCTACAATAGCTTTTCTTCACCTGGATGTTTACTGCCTAATGACTGCTCCCTACAGACGTCCCTTGCCAAGTTAGAGAGACCTGTCTCCTTGTTCAGCTCTATGTAATAAGCCCCAATCTTTGCCCACTAACGTATGCACTAACACTGAATGTCTGCTCAACACTACAATAAACATACTGAGTTAAGCCCTGTGCGTTTTCTAGCCGGGAGGCTGGAGAACTTGATCCGAGCTTTCTGTCCACCGGTCTGCTTTTCCGTGTGTCTTTTCTTTCTTCCCTCACTGCCCTAAGTGTAGCATGATGCAAAGGTCACACTGGGCAGCAACTTGTGAAAGCCACGCACCTGCAGCGTCCTGGGAGCAGGATCGCCTGTGTTGCCTGGGACTGAAGAGTCACTGCGCCGGCACTGCGACTTTACTACCCTCAGCGAGGTTTGAACTTCCCTCACACGGTAAGCCACTGTGCTATCTAATGCTCTCTCTCCTTGCTCAAGTTTCACAGCTTGATGTCTCCACAGTATTCCCTTGCCTCTTTAGTTCTTAACTTAGAGGAATATCATCCGGACTGCCTCGCTTGTATTCTAAGAGCCTACCTCCAGGTTCTAAGTGTCTCATTTCAGCATCATTTGTAGTAAATGTCCATATAAATTTTACCCTAAATATTGTCCCTGACACTTTTACATCCAACACTTACTACAAGCCTGTGCCTTTAAGTGGATATAATACATCCAAGCATCAAGTGGCTGAAAGAGCGAGTAGATTCTTTGCACCGTTTGTCACATAGTTTGTGTGCCTTCCTCTGTGACTGTCCCTTCATTCCCTGTTTTAGGTCTCTTAGCCCTGTTTTAGGTCTCTTCTAGAAATGAATTAAGCGGAATTCTCCTTTTAAGTTCTCTAAAGACGCTGACTCAGGAAGGCCCTCTACTTCCACAGGTAGTCACTGCCCGGCTGTGCCCTCCAAGACCTCAGGCCTGTCACTAACACATCGGGCCACATCAACCAAGTCTCTTTGTTCTATCACTTCTGTTTCAGTTTTCAGACTTATCATTAACATTCTAAGTATGAAGCCTTCCTCTATTCCCTGGACCCAGGAGAGGTTGAAGGGGTAATTCTAACCAATCTTCAGTTAATTCTAAAAAAAGCAGATTTGAGAGCAGCACTATGCACCCATATCAACCACCCTCTTCTCAGTTCTCTCAGACTCCACCTGCTCCATCCAAGAATTAGGAGAAAAAAGCAAAACAAAACAAAACAACCCAGCAGCAGATACCCAAGTATACATCCCAGACATCGAGGAGCTAACCTGTGGTCCTAGCTTGTAGGACTACTGAAATGCTTACCATTAGGCTGATGGAGCCCCTAGCCTTCCTAATTATGCATTCCAATCCTTCAGGATTTCTACTGACCCATCAACTAACAGGACAATGACTGGGGACTCCAAAGAGCCCCAGGTTCCTTCTCTAGCACACCATCAAGCTGCACCCTGACTGGTTAACATCCATGTCATTAACTTTCCCTTACACCCCCAACCCCCACTGAAATGAGTTTCCTATAGGCTAGCCTGTGCTCTTCCTCCCACCCAGACCTTCAGAGCTTAGTGGGTCTTGATAGGAACAGAGATGTCTTGCTCTATTGCTTGCCTCTTGCACAGATGTGAAACCAAAAGCGTGCACGTCTCTCAAAAGGAATGTCTGGCTATGCCGAGGTGAATCTCAGGCTGGCACTGCTGGCCACTGACTCCCCAGTGTCTTCATGTAGCACCTGCAGCCTCCTTAGAGTTTTGAATGAAGCAGCCAGTAAGAGAACAGATCCGCTGACCCACAGGCCCACTATACTGTATTATAATCTCTGTATTATCTTCATATGAAGGCATATGCTGCTAAGCTATCTCTTTTGACCTCCCTTCTGACATATTTATAGTCTGCTCTGGTGAAGAAAGTCAGCACTTGTTCACTGTACCAAAGGATTGAGTTAATTAGCAGAAATACTACCAGATTCCTAAAAGCCATGCTCCTCACTCAGAGTTCAAGATCACCCTTGAATCTGCCACTCCTGGTGGTATTCTGGCCTAAGACAGGACAAGTCTACCCTGTGTTAGGATGGGGAGCTGGGAAGGACAGTGTGGAGACCAAATCAGCTTAGCGGGCTCCTGCTTCTTGGGGACAGACAAGGAAAGGGAGCATGCTTGGGAGCCTGGTATCCTGTCAAACGGGAAACCCATGTCTTCTACAATAGAGAGGGGAACAGAAATGCAGGAGAACCAAAGCTTTCATGCTGGTGCTTTCGAACAGAAGAAAATAGGAACTACCCCAGGGAATGGTGCCTCTCTCAGGACCAGGTCTGTGTAATAACTGGATAAAGTCTAATGACTCAACTGTCACACAGAGACTCCCATTCTATGAAATGTTTAGGGTTTTTGTTTGTTTGTTTTCTTTTTCTAGAAGCAGGCAATCAATTCAGGGCCTAGCACAACCTAGGCAAAGCCTCCCTCTGTTACTAAGAGAGAACCTTTCCTTGTTTGCTTTGCTTTGTGAGGTAGGATCTCACTAAGGCACCAGGCTGGCCTTGAACTCACTGCATAACCCAGGCAGGCTTGGAACTTGTCAGCTCCTGCTTTTGCTTCCCAGGTGCCAGCTGATAGGTGTATACTACGCCCTGCCTTGGTACTAAGACTAAGAGGTCATTCTCTGTCACAGATCTGGAACACTAGGTGACAGAAGCCATGCTGACCGATGGCTCACCCAGTACCTTGAGATATTTACGATCACTAAAACTAGGACAAATAATCAACTTGATTAAAAGTGCACAGTAGTTGAAGTAAGCTACGCCTAACCAAGATCAAAAGAGCACCATTCCCTGGGGTGGTTCCTCTTTTCTTTTGTTAGAAAGCACCAGCATGGAAGATGTTTCTCCTCCATTTCTGTTCCTCTCTCTATAGTAGAAGACATAAACTTCACTTTGGAAATGGGTTTCCCCATTTGACAGGACATCAGGTTTCCAAGCATCCTCCCTTTCCTTGTTTGTCTCCGAGAAGTAGGAGTCCCCAAAGCAGAATACTAGCAGAGAAACAGAGGGACCTGCACTACTAAAATGGCCAGAAATGTCTACTCACTAGCCCCCTCCCTGCATTAATCTTATGCAGTTACCAAACCAATACCAACAGGTGCCTCAGCCCTGGACCTGTTCAACAATATGATGTTTAACCTCCAGTCTATAAGATACCCAGAGGAACCATTTCTACTGTTACTAACAGGGCAACATAAATTGCTACCTTATAGATGTTAGCACAGGACGAGTTTTGCTACTTGTTTACAAGATAAAAAAGTTGTGTTTGCATTGTTTAAAAAAAATCTTCATAGATTTTGACAGTAATTCTATGTGTATTGGATAAAGTATTATTGTATAGTTTGGTGTATTGACCTTTATTATTTTTTTCTAGGAACTCACTTTTCACATGTGGATGGATTTTTTTTTTTCAGGTAATTTAGACTGGCCTTGGACTTGCCACTCGGTCAAGGATGAGTGTGAACTTCTGACCTTACAGACTTCATACTCCAAGTGCTGGGACTGCAGTCCTGTAGCACTCAGAGAGCTGGTTATTGAACTTGAATGTTGCACATAACAGGCAAGCCCTCTACTGACTAGCACCACGCCACTGCTAGTCCCTGGGAACTTCTCAAAATCTATTCTAAGGCCAAGGAGGATCCATTTAAGACAAGGGAGCAGGACTCACTGCTGCTAAATGTTTCAAGGACTTCAGTGATTCCTCTTTTTCTGGTTTGGTCTCTGACCACTTCTCTAGAGCATGACTTTCAAAAACAGCATGACTGGCAGTTCTTCAAATGGGTGACAAATAGAACCTGTAAGGGGAGCTCCCATGCTTTGGGAAGAGAGGCCTCTTAGCATAATTCTAGCATAGTCTTTAAATGAAGTAGAAGAGGCTGAGACTCACTGGCCTCCTACCTTGTATGCCAAATATGCTCCAGTTTTCCCCTCACTTACCCACACTTGTTTTTCCAGCTCAGACTTCTCTGAAGTATGAACACATTCAGCACTTGAGCCTGGTGTCTAAAATGTTTTTGTGTACATGTGTGTGCTATGCAGGAGTCCAGTAGAGGATACTGGTGTCCTGTGTTCTCGTTCTCTCTCTCTCTCTCTCTCTCTCTCTCTCTCTCTCTCTCTCTCTCTCTCTCTCTCTCTCTCTCTCTCTCTCTCTCTCCCCCTCTCCCTTCCCCCCTCCCCCCAAGGCAGGGTCTGTCACTGAGCCTGCAGCAAGCAGCAAGCCCAAGTGATTCTTTGATCACCAACCCCTACAGCCACCACGGTTACTGGTGCACACGACCATACCTGGCTTTTTCCATGGACTCTGGGGCTTTAAACTCAGTACCTCACATCTGTGCAGCCAGGGTTCTCACCTGCTGAACCATCTTAAGTCACAGTTATCTTACATGGGGTGTTGCAAGTTACACAATCCTGCCGCCATTCTTAAGTCACTGAAGCCATTCCTACACGGCTGTTGGGCTGGATTATGTCCTAAAACATGGGTTATGTCACTATCTCTTAGCTCAGAACTCAGTGGCACCCCTTCTCGAGCATGATGAAGGTCCACAGTCCTTCAGTCTTTGAGACCTCATATTCTCTCTTGTTTCTTGACCTGCTTCTTTGCTCTGCCCTAGACTGACTTGACTCCAAGTGGTTTCTTTGCTCTTCCTTGATTGCGGTCTCATGTCATCAAGACCCCCACTTGAAGGATTCTGCCTGAACTGCACCTTCACTGCTCTCTCCAACTTGCTCTCAAGTTTCTGTTTAGAGGTTGTCAGTCACTCCAGATGAAATGGTAGCCATTTCCTCACGCCTTGCCTTTCTGCTCACACGCTTTCCCACCCTTCACGGTGGGCCGTGTGACTGGCTACAGCAGGGGCCGCTTCTCCACGCTGACTGGGGAAAGGCAAAGGCCAAGGGTTTTGCCACTGCCATCTGTACCACACAGAACAATGCCGATATTGTGGGGTACTCAAGAACTACTGCAGCATGAACAGATTCTCATCTCCTGCCACTAAGTTTGATCATTCAGTTGCCACTGCCTATACATTTTCTATATTCTTGTCCAGTTGCTAAATCCCACTGTAAGATGATTTAGTTCTTAATTCCCGTGGAACCTTCCCTGGACCCCCAACTTGACACTGTACTCTTCCCTCTAACCATTAAGTATCCTCCATTAAACGGTGAAAACCTAATTCCACTGTTACACATTTGTTGACACAACAAACGTTTACTGCCTCTTCACTACGGCTCCCATTCTTCCAAGCAGGAAGAAGACTTTTTTCCTACCCTCGACTTTTAGCTTCCACCCATTACTCTTCCACAGCAAGCACCCTTAGGCTAAAAGCATTGAGTTGTGGATGGTGGCCTGTGCCTGTGACCTCAGCACTGAGGCAGGAGGATCATGGGTGCAGGGCTACCATGGGCTATATAATAAGTTCCAGGGAGTCTGGATTACAAAACAGAAACGGAAACACAACACAAAGGCTTTCTTCTTTTCCATACTTTCCACATTTTCAGTTAGTAAGTTATTTTTTCTTGGGCCCGAGTCATTTCCCCAGTCTGAACTCTGTTCATACTTACCATGCTCTTCCCTGTGTTTGGCCTGTGCATTCAATCTTTATGCCTATGCTGAACATTCACAACTAGATTAAGAAGGGAGGAAATTTCCCTGTGTTCACTTCCTATCAAGCTCCGTGACTTTCAGGGGCAATCAAGACAGTGAAGGAAGGTTCTACTCCAACCTAAAAAATTATCCCTCCCAGGCTGGGTGTCATGGTGCACACATGTAAGGCTGGTACTCAGGAGTAGGAGGCAGGAAGGCCAGGAGGTCAAGGTTATTCTCAGTTATACGGTGACCAAGGAGCCAGCTTGGACCACATGACAAAGAGTCATAAAAGGAGGAGGAGGAGGAGGAGGAGGAAGAAAGGAAGAAGAGGGAAAGAAGGAAAAGGAGGAGGAAGAAAGGAAGGAAGCAATGAAGGAGAAAAATAAAAGGGCCTAGAGAGACCTCAATAAAGAACTTTGCTTACCAGCAGATCTAAGGTCAATTCTCAAAACTGATATTGGTCAGGTCACAACCACCTCCAACTCTAGCACCAGAGAGATCCAATATCTCCAGACTCAGCAGGTACTTTCACACATGTGTGCACATCCCCACAGACACTCATATAGGCACAGAACAAAAAGTGTATGTGTGTATATATATATATATTACGTACATACATATTTTGGATTTGGTTTTTTTGAGACAGGGTTTCTCTGTGTAGCCCTGGCTGTCCTGGAACCCACTCTGTAGACCAGGCTGACCTCGAACTCAGAAAACCGCCTGCCTCTGCCTCCCAGAGTGCTGGGATTACAGGCGTCTGCCACCATTCAAAAAGTCTACTTTTTTTAAAATGCAATAATTAACCCCTTATAAAACTACAGTGTAGGAGCTGGAGAGATGGCTCAGTAGTTAAGGGCACTGACTGCTCTTCCAGAGGTCCTGAGTTCAATTCCCAGCCCCTACATGGTAGCTCACAACCATCTGTAGTGGGATCTGATTCCCTCTTCTGGTGTGTCTGAAGAGAGCTATAGTGTACTCATATACATAAAAAAATAATTCTTTAAAAAAATAAAAAGGAAAACTACAGTGTGCAGCCAAATGAAGTGAGCCTGGCAGAGCCCCAGTCTACACACAGCAAGACTGTCACTCTTTTCTCCATCAATGTCGTTCAGTTCCATTCTGGTTCCTGACCCCACAGTCTCCCATGCCCCCCTCCAGTATTTTCTCAGCCTAGGATTTCATAGCATAGCATTTGGTGCTAACTTTTTTACTCTGGCTGCCCATAGACTGATGCCCACTTGAGTTTCAGATCTGGGGATCCAGATCTGTCTTCAGCAAGTCTACCTAGCTTCCAAAATGGAAGCATCTATAACACTGAATATACATTTCTTGGTGTGTTTGGTATGTAGGTCAGTAATAGAGCATGTTATTAACATGCTTAAATCTGGATTTAGTTCACAAAACTACACATCTCAGTGTACACACACACATACACTTCTAGAGAGTTCTGTATGGATTCTATAAGAACTGATGCACATCTTGCTTGTAAGGTCTTAACGATAAATAAGGCGATAAGCTGTCCCTTCTTGATTGCCTTTCTCTGCTGAGCACTGTGTATCTTGCCTACCACTGTGATTTGTATTTTCTTGAGACACGGTCTCCCTATGCAGTTTAAGTTGGTCACCAGCTAACGGTTCTATGAACTCCATCTCCCTAATACATGATACAAATATATAGTCCACACCGGAACCAGTAAAGCCACACTTCTGGGAACTGTTTCTAAGTATTGTTTTCTGAGTGTGAGAACCTAAGAAGCGCGGCGAGAGCACTGGCACGTTGTGAAAAGGCCAGACCAGACTAATTTAAAAGTCAGCAGGCTGACGAGGTTCTATCCTAGAACCCTATGGGTCTCTCCTGACTCCTGCCCATGACGGCTCACCTGTCTGCTGTCTTTTGACAGCTCTGTCACTTCCGGGGCTGTTTATAGAAACAGAGACTGCGTCTGCTCAATCTGATGTTCCTCTCTTGAATGACTCATTCACAGGAGCCCGGGCTGCAATTAACTAGCAATTTCACATGGGAACACGAACGTCACACAGGACATTATGTACTCTAAAGGAGGTGGGGTGGTCCTCCGAGACAAACAAGGGACAGGCAGTGAGGGCTTACTGTTTTCATTAAGCTTTACATTCCTTTTTAATAGTTGGTTTTTTTTTTTAAAGAGAATACCATACAAAGCTTGATGTAAAGAAGATCTATTTTTTTAAGACTCTGTATGAGTTGTTTTATGAGTCAGAAATAGGTTTATTATCCATTACCCCACTACTCATTGGTAAATCAAACTCACAAAACATAGAAACAGCAACGAAATACTAAAAAAAATTTGTCCTCATAATCCTACTAAATTATAAAGAACTATGTATATGAAGTTTCCAACCTCAAACAGGATAGCACTTATTGAATTCTACTAAAAATGCATACAACATAGGTGATTAAAAAATCTTGCCAATATCCACAAAAAGGCCCGAGTGGGGGCTGGAAGAAGGGCTCAGCAGGTAGAAGAACTTGTTCTTTCAGTTCAGCTTTGGCTCCGTCCCCAGAACCTACACTGTGTTACACAATGGCCTGCAATTCCAGCTCCATGGGGACTCTGATGCTCTTTTATGGCTTACACAGGTATTACATGCATGCTATGCACATACTTACACGCAGGCAAGACACTCATATACATAAAATAAAAACAAATATATTTTTAAAAGGTACATGTATCAGTAATTGAATCATTCTATAGGCTAATTTCTGTCTATAAGTATTTTGATAAATCTAACAAAAAAATAAAACTTTCCTCTTCTGGGCCTTTCATGGCATCTCTAACTGGTTTATTCTTTCCTCTGCTCATACTTAGTGCATTTCAAGCAACAAAAAGTGATCAAAAACAGACGAACAAAAATCACAGAACAAATGACAAAACTGTTAAATATTTAGGCGGAAGCGCAGCATCCTCTGCTGCCTTTCCCGCCTGACCACCTTGCTACGAAGGTACTATGTTTGTAAGGAAATCTCAGAGAATTGAGTCACTTGCTCAAAACTAACTTGACATCACACTACTTGAGATTCTAAGTCATACAGGAGGATCCTAACTCCCACCACCCTTTAGAATCATCCCTAAGGTAGCTCCAAAAAAGTCTAAAGCCACAGAGTCACTGCACTGAGGTGCCACGAGAACACTTCCGGGGACATCCCTCTCAGGGCTCTGGTGGCTTGGTTTTGTACCTTTCCAAGAGAGCAAATCACACAGAAGACACATTCATACTACATGATAGTCTATTATATTTACAGCATACCAGCTCATTTTTGTGACAGGGTTTCACTATACGTGATCTAATTTTCAAGGACATAATTTTTTTTAAAGATTTATTTATGAGTACACTGTAGCTGTCTTCAGACACACCAGGAGAGGGCATCAGATCCCATTACAGATGTGAGCTGTGTGGTTGCTAGGAATTGAACTCAGGACCTCTGAAAGTGCAGTCAGAGGTCTTAATCACTGAGCCATCTCTCCAGCCCGATGTAATTTTTTTTAAATGTACATAAACTGGAAGTACTTTGTGGCTTTAAAAAAAAGCCCACTAATTTCCATGTAGACTTGGAACAACTTACGATTTTGCTCTTCCTAATACTGCCTTGATACAGAAAGCTGCTGACTGATCAGGATGGTGGCTGCTGTGGTTGTGGTGGTCTCTGTGGCCATGGCTAAAATGATAGGGTATCTGTACTGATTGACTCTTGCGTTCATGAGGTTTTTCTCTAATATGAGATGCTGATTGACAGCATTCTGTTCATATATTTCAAATTACCACCTGAATTGATACAATATTCTAAATTGTTTGCTGTCATTTTACCATTGTTCACACTTCTTGAGGAATAGACCCCAAGGAACTTTTGATCATGGGTAGGATACAAACCCCAACTATGACATTTTACAGTGAGATTGTCGTAATATCTTCAACCTTGCTTATAACTCTGGTTCTCTTGCTGTGTCTGTTGGGGTTTTGTCTAAGCTCCACCCCACACCTACCTGGCAATAGCCAGGTATGCCCCGCCCCAGAGATCTGGCCCACTATAAGAGGGGCTACTTGCTCCTCCTCTCCCTCTTTTGCTCTCTGCTCTCTCACACTCTCTCACTTCTCGGCCCCTGGGGCTCTTCCCCCCTCCATGTGGTAATGGCCGGCCTCCACTCTCTTGCTCTTTCTATTCTCTCTCTCTCTTTACCTCTCTCTACCACTAACTCCCATCCCCTACTCTGAATAAACTCTATTCTATACCATGTCTGTGTGTGTGTGTGTGTGATCCCTCAGGGGCAAAGGTACCCAGGCAAGGGCCCGCCTGGACACCTTCCCCCATACCCCCTAGCCACACTCACCTAACCCCCTATACTCCCCCCTTTTAAGCCCTTTCATCCTGGTGCTTTAAGTCCTTTCAGTGTCTATCGTATCTACAGTTTATCCCCTGAAGTCTAACCACTCAGTCATTCTGGAAGACAGAAATCTACTTCTGAGTATTGTTCTATTGTGAATCACAAATGTTCTTGGCTACATCTTAAAATGGTGATTCCTTTCCAGCATTTTCGTTTTACTTTGAAAGATTCACCAAAGGACTCACCACTTCAGCTAGAGCCTTATGAAAGGTGTTCCTTTAAAATTTTGGCTTAAGGGCTGGTAAGATGGCTCAGCAGTTAAGAGCACAGACTGTTCTTCTGGAGGTCCTGAGTTCAAATCCCAGCAACCACATGGTGGCTCACAACCGTCCGTAATGAGATTTTACTCCCTCTTCTGGAGTGTCTGAAGACGGTTACAGTGTACTTACATATAATAAATAAATAAATCTTTTAAAAAAAGTTGTATTTTAAAATTTTGACTCAAAAAAGGTGGAGTTACTCCTTGATTCATGTGCTATAGACGATTTTGTGATCAGGCATGAGAACAACAAATCTCATTGCACATGAGCATTCTTGACCGAGTGTAGAGTCACAGAATGCTTTTTCTTATCAGATCTTAATACTGGACTTTACCCAGCTGTGCTGCTATCAAGGCTTTATTGATCCATTTGTTCAACATAGATAAGATTGCTCCCAAATAACCTATGGCCCTAGGAATTCTGAATTTAGTAAGCAAGCACTTGATTCAACTTAAGTCACCAGATGCCAGAAATCCTGCTGAGACTATATTTTAGCTCTTGAAGTCAAGGTTTCTCAACAACTATGAAAGCCCCATATGGCATGCTCTTCCAATTTTAATTTACAGTGAAGGGTATTTAGTGTGGCCACTTTCCTTAATTACCTTAACAGGTCTTCAATAGCAATGAAAGCACTACATGGCATCTTCCAATAGCCAACCTCACAAATTATCTTAGCGAGGTTTTCTGGATGATTTGCTACAGCTTCTGTGTCAACATTTGCTGTTGTGACTGCACTTTTTTAAAAGATAGTGTCTTTCCTTAGTCCTTGTGAACCAATTTCTACTAGCTTCAAGCTATCTATACTCAGCTTTAGTAGAACTGAAGTTTTGTTAGGCCCATTGCTTAATGGAATGTTGAGGCTAGTTTGATCTTCTAACCACAGCAAATTTGTTTCATCAAAAGTCTAGTTCTTAAAACTCATGTGTGCACTTCAGTTATCATTTTGTAATTTTCTTTAAGAACTTTTTATTTTTCGGGGCAGGAGAGATGGTTCAATGGTTAAGAGTACTGGCTGGTCTTCTAGAGAGCAGTTACATTCAACTCCCTACTCCCAATTGTGGTGGTTAAACAGCTCTTAACTCCAGTTTTAGGAGATCCACACCTCCTTCTGGCCTCTTCTGTACCTCCATACATGGTACACCAACATACATGCAGGTAAAATACTTATACACATAAAATACCTTAAAATTCTTTTTTAAATTGAAAAAAAAAAACTTGTTTTTATTCTGCATTCAAATCATGGCTGATTGCTTGGCACAATAAGACCAGCTTTTGGCCCACCTCAGCTTCCAGCATACCTTCCTCAATGATTTCTTAAAAAAATATAAATTATTTACTTTGTACACACTTGCACATGTGTTCATACATGTGCATATATGTGTGTGGGTCATACCACTGTGCAACTGTGGAGGTCAGAGGACAACATGGTTTCACTGTGTGGATTCTAGGGGATCACCCTCAGGTTTTCAGATTGGCAGCAAGTGCTATCACCAACTATGCACTCAGGACCACTGCTGCGTTAAACTAGCCTGCTTGCAAAGATGGGGCAGTGGATGGAACAACCTAGCCTTCCTTTTCTGTTCCCACCACTCACAAGTACAAAGCGCTCATTAGTCACGGTGTTAATAGTTTCACACGAGTCTAGAAAAGCTGTAGGTGATAACTTAGGGCTAGCAGGATGACTCAGATGCTTCACAAACACAGTCACTTGAGTTCAATCTTCAGAGCCCACAGGGGGGAAAAGAGTGGCGGTGTAGGCTTGCAACTGCAGTGCTGCAGAGGGATACAGGTTCCTCAGGCCCACGGTCAGCCAGCCTAGCCTACGTGGTGAGTTCCAGGCCAGTGACAACCTAAGATTTATTACCTCTTCAAAGGCCTTCCAGCTGCAGTCAGAGCCTGCAGTCCTATTCCAACAACAGGGATTACCACCTCCACATACAAATGTGAGCTGGACATATTCTAGTGTACAATGCTGGCATAGGACTCTATCTGCAGTAGCCCCCAAATTTTAACCCATTTATCAACTCTTTTTTTTTTGTTTGTTTGTTTCTCTGTGTACCCCTGACTGTACTGGAACTCTGTAGACCAGGCTGGCCTCGAACTCAGAAATCCGCCTGCCTCCGCCTCCCAGAGTGCTGGGATCACAGGCGTGTGCCCCGCCACCACCACCTGGCTCATTTTATCAACTCTTACATCTAAAATCTCATCAGAGTGCCATTAAAATCAGGTATGGCTAAACTTGTGACTTATCCTCAGCTATGAAGCCTGTGAAACCAGAAAAGTCATCTCTTCCAAGATTCAAATGGTGAGATAAACACAAGAGAAACTTCCCCCTTCCAAAACCAAGAAATCAAAATGTAGTAGGCCACACACTAAGTCCTGCAATCTGGCAAGGCAAATGCCAGTATTGTTTTTATTGGCAGTGATGGTTCTCAGACAGGGCCGTTGTAGTCTAAGCTGTGTAGCTAAGACTGACGCTGAAGTTTTAGTCCTCCTTCCCCCACCTCTTGAATGGTGTAGTTACATTTACTACCACGCCAACTGGGGATTGAACCTAGAGCCTAGTGTATATTAGGCATTATCAAATTGAGTCCACGCCCAGCCCTTAGATTTTTAATTCTTACAAATGATTCTCTTTGAGCACGATATAATGAATAAGACCTATAAGCCTATGATTTGAGACTGAAGCTGTAAGTTTGAAGCTAGTCTAGGCTACTTTAGTAAATTTTTAAGCGGAAGGAAAAGCTTTCTAGGTTCCACACTGTAGCATTTGGCTTTAGATGAGTGGCGATTTTGCCTTGTAGGCCCAGGGTAGTAACATAAGTTCCTCCACACTGAGGAGCAGCCTAACTTATAATAAGGACCTGACTCCTCTGTTCTTGTGGCAACAGTGGCCCTGGTGAGATCTTCTGGATCGGGGGCTGGACAGATGGTTCAGCACTGACTGCTCTTCCGAAGGTCCCAAGTTCAAACCCCAGCAACCACATGGCGGCTCACAACCATCCGTAATGAGATCTGATGCCCTCTTCTGGAGTGTCTGAAGACAACTACAGTGTACTTACACATGATAAATAAATAAACCTTAAAAGAGAGAGAGAGAGAGAGAGAGAGAGAGAGAGAGAGAGAGAGAGAGAGAGAGAGAGAGAGAGAGATCTTCTGGACAATGGTTCTCAACCTTCTTTATGCTGTGACCCTTTAATATAGTTCTTCATATTTTGATGATCCTCAACCATAAAATTATTTTCATTGTTACTTCATTGCTGTAACTTTGCTACATTTATGAATAGCAATGTAAATAGTAATATAAACATGCAAATATGGTCTTAGGTGACCCCTGTGAAAAAGCTGTTTGACCACCCAAAAGGGGTTGAAACCCACTGTTGTGGATGTGTCTTTTGTTGAACACATGCTTGCAGGGAGCTCTCCCAGGGTAGACCCACGTGCTGGAGCCCCTGACGTCTCAAAGACTTCTTTCATTCTGTCTCAGCACCGACCCTAAGCTTCAGCTGCCAGCAGTCCTACTACAAAGCCCTTCTCTACTCCGGCTCTCAGTACTTTCTGCTCACATTGCTGTCTAGATAGACACCATTTCCAGGTCATCATTTGTAATTTCCCAAATTTGGTCGGAGCATTTTTCTAAAGAAAAGGAGAACACACAAAGGTATTCTGCAGGTGGTGCAGAAAGGAGGAGGATGTGATCCAGCATCTTGATTACCACATCATGATTACCAGACTTCGTCCTAAGAACAATGGGAAAACAACTGAGGCTTTAAACACAATTATGGTTTTTCCAAGACTGGGTTTCTCTGTGTAGTCTTGACTGTTCTGGAACTCATTCTGTAGACCAGGCTGGCCTCAAACTCAGAGATTCACCTGCCTCTGCCTCCTGAGCACCGGGATTCAAGGTGTGCACTAACATTCCATGGCCACAACATGGTTTTATTCTGAAAAGATTACTAGCAAGGAAGAGACACAGGGGCTGCTGATAATATTGTTTCTTCACCTGAATACAGGGAATATGAGTATTCCTTTTATGAAAAACCTGTAAAATGTTGGCTGTTAAAACCCACATTCAAGAAACATTTTAGGTGGCAAAATTTGCAAATTCCTTTTGATGGATTGAAATGAGCTGGGTGGTGAGCATGCCTTTAATCCTAGCATTCCAGCAGTGAGGCAGAGGCAGGTGGATCTTTGTGAATTCAAGGACAGCCAGGGATGCCACACAGAAAAACCTTAGTCTCAGAAAAACCACCAAAAAAGAAAAAAAAAAAAGTCATCTGTTGGGGACAGTCAGATCTCTGAGTTTGAGGCCAGCCTGGTCCAGGGCAGCCTATGCAGAGAAGCCCTCTATTTAAAAACCAAACCAAACCAAACTAAACCAAACCAACAAAAACCCCAAACAATCCCTTCTAATAACAACAAGAAAAAGAAAATGAAAAGTATCAGACTATAAGTTTTCCATTTGGAAAACCTAGTGGGAAGGTAAATCTATACATTCCAGAAAATTCTGGAGACCCAGATTTTGAGAGACCACAGGTTTATAGGAACCTTTCTGGATTGAAAAAGAAGTTTGATAATTCAGTACAAACTAGAGCTCAAAAGAGAAACCCAAGTATAAAAAATATATCTGGGGTCAATACTATTCACTCGCCCAGTATGATAAACACTACTTTAGATTTTTGTGGATGCAGCTATGAACCGAACAAATTCTAGCAGGGCATGGTGGGTGGGACATGTCTTGAACCCTACCACTCCAGAAGCAGAGACAGGCAGGTCTGAGTTCCAGGCTGGCCTGTTTTACTTAGTAAGTTCTAGGCCAGCGTCAGATGCATATGGGCAAACTAAATAACACCTAATTTAGTAGCAGTATGACAATAGGACAGTGCAAAGAGGAAAAAGGTGGGGCATTTTATTCTGGGTCGGGTCACGGATGGTAAGAACAGTAAAGACAGAGAGCAATATTGTAAATAAGGACTGGTATAAAATGAGGTCCAGAAGAAAAAGGCAATATTAAAATTCCATTATTATGTAGAATTAAAGGGGAATTCTAATTAATGTGTATGAATATACATATATATTACTACCCAGTCACAGCTCCAAGGTCTTAATTTAGACTAAACTAGTTGCTGTGTAGATAAAAATTATGGGGTAGCAAAAGTGGGGAGGAGGGGACTGGAAAGGTTCACTGGAAAGGACCACAACAGAAGACCGTCTAGTACTGAATGTGAGGAATTTGAAGCTAAAGAGTAAGAGGAACAGAAGGCATCAAACACTTTCAAGAAACAGCCAGAGCTATGAACAGAAGCCACACTGTCAAAGAAGCATATAGCATGTGCAGTTCCCTGGGGCTGGAGAAAGGGGAACATGAGGGACCTGATATGGGTGCTGGGAACCAAATTCATCCTCCAGATGAATACCAAAGACTTTTAACTGCTGCTTGCATTTATTATAATGGAGGTGGGGTGGGTGTGCCACAGCACATATGTGGACATGAGAGAACAACTTAGCAGAGATGATTTTCTACCTTTAGATAGGTCTTGGAAATTGAACCCAAGTCCTCAGGCTTGGGCAGAAAGTGCTTTACCTATTGAGTCAGCCCAGGTAAGACTAAATATATTGTTTTCTGTTTGTTTTGTTTGTGACAGGGTTTCTCTGTGGCCCTGGCTGCCCTGGAACTTGATCTGCAGATTATGCAGCCCTCAAACTAAGAGAGATCTACCTGCCTCTGCCTCCTGAGTGCTGGGATTAAAGGCATGTGCCACTACTGTTGGATGATGCTAAATATCTTATAGAAAGGTTCAAAACTCAAACGCTACAAAATAGCCAAAGATTGGCAATGAATAATACATTATCAATATAAATGAACATTCTTGAGACTTCTATGTCAATTAAGTAAAATTAGAGTGAGAATGGGTTGAATATAATCAGTAACAAATGAGGAAATAAGACATTAAGTATAGATTGCTTATGAGGTTTATAATTCAGTGAATTTTGTCAACAAACGATTTAACAGAGACTTGAATGTATTTAAGTGCTGATCTCAGGAACAAGGATGAGGTTGGAGTTAGAAAAGGAAGTAAGCCCTGGTAATAAACTGTGATTCCACACAAGGTGATAGAGCCTGCAGTGCTAAAGCCTTAGCAATGGAAGAGCAAGTCTCTATCTTAGGCTAGCATTACTGCTGTGAACACACATCATGACCAGGCAACTCTTTTATAAGGACAACATTAATTGGGGCTGGCTTACAGGTTCAGAGGTTCAGTCTAGTTTCTTCAAGGCCAGAGCATGGCAGCATCCAGGCAGGCATGGTGCTGGAGGGGCTGAGAGTTCTACATCTTCATCTGTAGGCCTCTAAGGAAGACTGGCTTCCAGGCTGCAAGGACAAGGGTCTGAAACCCCACGCCCACAGTGTTACACCTCTTCCAACAAGGCTACATTTCCTAATAGTACCACTCCCTGGGCCAAGCATATGCAAGCCATCACAGCCTCTAATGAAAAGGAGTACAGACAGGATAAATGTGGACTCAGACTAAATGACTTTAGTAATAAATTATCCCTTTCTTACTAAAAATCGCAACCCGTGAACATTTTAAAAAGTTTCCTAAGACAATAAAAGAATGATTTAAAAAGTTAAGTTGGGATTCACCAGCTTGAATCAGTTAAATAATAAACTGATTAGATGTATTTTAAAGATAATTATGTAGACATATGCACTACAAATACTGATCGTCACTATCATACATACTTATGTTCAAATTTCAAGTTCTTGGAAAGTGATGGGGAGGTGGAGGGTGGAGGGTGAGGTGGAGTATGAAGTGAGGGGAGTGTCAGGCGCCATCTAGGAAAGGCTAGTAGGTGATCTGTCAGAGATGTTTCACCATGGAACTATGATGAATGAGCCTTTACAGGCAAAGCCCGAGGGACAAATCTCAGGATTTGATTCCTGCAGCTGATAGACCTTTCCTGTCCTTATGAAAGTAGTAACTCCTGGGCATCCAGCCTACCCTACTGGGCAGATTTTCTGCAGATCAGCAAAGATGTACTGTTATAGTGATGATATATAGACAAATTATTTAATTCCCAATGATGATTCTATAAGAATTCTTCAAATTATACTAGTAACTATTAAGTACTTTATAATTAGGGTTACAACTAGAGCTTCCAAAAACCAAAAATCTCTACCAGTCTTCAGGTATCATGAGTTAATTGCTTATGAGATAGAAAGCAGGTATTTACAACTTTGAATATTCACTCCCCCCCCACAACAGGGTTTCTTGGTGTAGTCCTTGCCTGTCCCAAAACTCACTCTGTAGACTAGGTTGGCCTTGAACTCCAAAATCCATCTGCATCTGCCTCCCAACTGTCAGCTTTTGAATACATTCTTTAGAACAGTAAAACAATTAACCAAAGGTTATAAAAGGAAAGGAAAGAAGTAGTATAGGTTCAAGGGCAGAAGATAAAATATTGATAGGGTTTATCTATACAAAACCTCATTACTTAGATATAAGGATCAGTTTTTAACTTTCAATGAAGCTAGTGACAGAAAGTGAGTATCTAGTTAAATAACTAGACTTAATGAAAACATATGGAAGCATCACTGTTGCAAAGTCCTATTCAATTTAGGATTTGAATTTATGTTTAACTTTGTGGTGAGCTTTGACATAAGATACAATGTGATCTATTCTCCTAAAATAGGTACAAAAAAACAAAACAAAACTAGAAATGATGGCATTAGGAAGCGAGAGAGCAGAATTAGGAGGAAGAGAGAAGGAGTACACAGACTGCAGAAAGACCAGGCAGGCTTCTCTTTCCTATGGGATGGGACGGGTTCCTTAACAGCAAGACAAGCTTAGTCTCACTAAAGAGGAGAAAACTTTTTTTCTTACAGATTTGGGTTTAATCCACTTAGCAATAAAAGACTTTCCCCCCCTCTATGCAATAAAGGTTGAAAGCTTATCTTTCATCCAGAATGTGTGAATTCTTTCTACACTGGTCTTTTGCTCCATATGCATGTATGTATGTATGTATGTACACATAAATATAAGTAGCTGGGCCCCACAGGAGTATATGAAGGTATATGAGTGTGTATGCATGAATGTGTATACAAATGAATGTGTGTTTATGCATATTTGTGTAAAAACTTTTCCTTCTGTGAATTGACGTCTTCTGGTTCGATATAAGTTTGTTGCTCTAAACCTCCCTCCTGCCTGGCAAGAAAGTCACTCTAGCAATCAATCCTTTACTTAGGGACCACCCTCAGCCCTCCATTTCCTCTATTAATCAACAGGCGTTAATTCATCCAGAGGTCTGAAGCTTCTGGCTTCAGAGCAACTTAAAGACAGGTAAACGTTATTTTAGAAAGCAACCTTACTGTCTCACAAGACCAAGCCTTGCCCCCCACCAATGCTCTCCCCATTGGCTGCTTCAGAGAGGACCCAGCTAGGGGCTAAGCTCCCAGCAGTGGAGAGAATTTCTGTTTTGAAATTTATGCTGAGGATCACACTGCCCAGTTCTTTTGAGAACTTTTGAAAATGTTCACGGACCATTTTGGTGGATCACCTAAGATTAGGATAACAACTATCTAGATTTTTTTTCAGATTTGTCTAGAGAAGTGCTAATAACTATAAACGGCCTAAAAAACATAATCAAAAGCATGAACAGACTTGATTGTAGTTCATGATTATCTCAAAGCCTCCTTGTAACGTCAATCTGGAGAAAGGGGCTTTGGTATGACACCAGCTATCAAAAGTGACTGATTACAGGACAAACTCCCTGTAAAGATGCCCTAGGTTTTTTTTTTTTTTTTTTCTTTTCTTTTTCGAGACAGGGTTTTTCTGTGTAGCCCTGACTGTCCTAGAACTCACTCTGTAGACCAGGTTGGCCTCAAACTCAGAAATCCGCCTGCCTCTGCCTCCCAAGTGCTGGGATTATAGGCGCTACCACCGCCCCCGCTAAAGATGCTCTGTTTTGATCAATGTTTTCTTACTGATTGTTTCAGGGAGAAGCTTGGAGCCTGGGTGTCATACTTAACCATGTTCACTGACTTCTGTTAAAAAAAAAATACCTCAAACATGAAAGAAATAAGATCTAAGCTTCCATGGCACTGAAATTCTGAAGACATTATGACAATCTTATTATTTCATTCTGGCCTCTACTGTTTTTTAAACAGCAAATGGTAAGGAGGCAGGGGAATACCATTTTCAACAACTATTGTTCCTTAGAATTCTAAGGATATCATTTCTCACCATTTTTAATTATTTAAATTTTCTATGCTTGCACGTGACAGAAATATAAACACAACACAACAATTTTGTGCTCTGAAATTTACAAAGCATAAAATGGTGAGAATTCTTTAGACTTAACACAGTCGACAATTTGGAAGGCAGAGAAATAACTCAGTGGTGAAGAAGGCCAGGTTCAGATCCTAGCACCCACCTGGTAGCTTACAAAACTGGATCTGTAGCCAGTGTTATAATTCACTATTTTCCAAGAATAGTCCATCTACCGCTTTCCAGTTCCTGAGTTCAAAGTCACCATAATCCACTCATAAAATCAATGCCATCTATCTCTTCTTTCATTTAGCCTTTCCTATTTAAATAAAACCATCAATAAATAGTACAAAGCTATCACAAACTACTCTTGCGCAATTAAGAAACAAACGTCAAGCCCAGTTCATTAATTTATTTTAGTAAAAACAAAGTCAAATACTCAATTCTCCAGTGTATAAACATTTTCCTTATAAAACTTATTAATCCATGTTATTTATAAAGCAAGTTTAAGAAATCGCTTCCTCTATTTTTTAATTTTTGAAAATTAAAGCATCACAAAAGGAAATCATGCAACTTCCATAACACTTACAGCTAATACATCTAAGATAATAAGCAGACAAAACAGAAAAAGAAATAAGACGATGTTTACCTATTTTAGGGAATGCTGTCTGAAAATTAAGCATGACTAAAAAAATCCAACTTATATAATTTAATAATCCATTTATTGAATAATATACATTTCAAATGTGAATTAAAATGAGAAATTTTAAAAATAAATGTTAAGCATTAAAAACACAACAGCAAATATTAACATTTTTATATTAATATATAATTTGTGTAAAACATTTAAACATTAAATGGCTATAATTTCTCTTCTTTCAATATTGACTTTTCAAAAACTGATAAGTACTACAGATTTAATCTAAATTAAAAAGAGGTCTGTGTGGTTAAAGATACACCCTAGATTTAAATTTTTCCATTCTTACTAGAGAAATATATATAGGACAAACTGTTCAACTTAAATTACTTTTCTGTTTATAAAAGCCTGTGTTAGGATCACGGCTCAACAATGGCAGGCATTAACCTGACAGCAGTCATTTCCACAAGTGTCAGTAAGCTAAGGTGTGCTGTAACAGCACCGCAGGAGGCTTAACTCTCCAACAGACCTATGTAACATTAGTCTTCAGCTATAACCTATCAACTGAATTCTCCCATCACCATAATATAGTTGCTGAAACACTTCCTCTTAAAATCTATACATCAAATTACACCATATTTAGGAGAATCTCAACCAATGAGTATCACAATAATAGATTTTTAAAATAAACCTTTCAAAGAAGCCTTTTGTATCAAAACTGTACTAACCCACAAGGTCAAGAGAGTACATGCTGACCTGCGGCCACAGGTGCAGTTCGCGCAGACACTGGGTTCAGTGGGTCTACAGGAAGACTGCTAAGCAGAAAACAGAAGGAAAGCACACACAGAAAAAGACTATGAAAGAAAAGAAACATGACTTCTAAAACTATTAAGAAAAAAGAAATCTCCAAGCCCTTCCTAAACAAATATTCTTTCATTTACACACACACACACACACACACACACACACACACACACACACACACAAACACACCCCAAAACTGAGTTCAGAACTCCAACTGGAGATGGTATAATTATAATAACCAGCTGTGGATGAATTCATTAACCCTAAAAGTAAAATGTTTAGATTTCGCATATGAAAAGACAACTAAGACTACAACACAAGACGCAACGCCCAAACCCCAATCTTTTAATGAACTCTACTAAATGTAAACACAAGTTTAACCACAACTACAATTGAGAGGCAAACAACTCAGGGGCTCCTTTCTCAGTCTTCCCATTAGTTTACAAAAGGTGTTTGTAAAAAGTGAACAAGAAAAAGAATTAAGAGCTAGATGAGGCCTTTAATCCCTGCAATTGGGAAGCAGGTGGATTTCTGTGAGTTTGAGGCCAGTCTGGGCTACAGAAGTGAGTTCCAGGACAGCCAGGGCCACACAGAGAAAACCCTGTCTCGAAAAACAAAAACCAAAAAAGTGCTAGACTATCACCTTCAACACAAAGTCTTCAGTTCCCACTAAACAGGTGTAATGGTGGGTAATGTGGTTTTGTCTAGTTCTAAGATTAGTGCTTACACCACGGCTGTGTCCCAGCTACAAAAAATACTGTTTGTAATACAGCTTATTGAAGTTAACAAACCATGTGCTGAAAGGTGTATAATATATATAATCATTGCAATATAACACCTGAAATGTGACAGGGTTACTAATAAGAAATCTTTGAAGAAAAATAATTATTTCTAATACATATGACTTAAACTTCTACTAAGTATCTAAAAACGAGCAATTAAAATTTCCCAGTCCAAGGAAGAATGGTGGTGCTTGCCTGTAATCTCAGCACTTGGGAGATAGCAGCTGGGAGGATCCAGAGTCTAAGGTCATCTTCAGCTATGCAACAGTTTGAAGCCAATTGTGGGTTAGATGGGAAAAAAAAGAATCATTCTCTTTATTGTTGTTGATCTTTTCCCCAAGAATTATCTTGTGAGCATAAGAATAGCTCAGTGGGTAAAACCACTTGTCACCAAATTTAACTACCTGAGTTTGATCCCACACCCTCACTCACAAGATGGAAGAACCAATTCTTCTAAGCTGTTCTCTGACCTGCACATAAATGAATGCAGTGACTGTACAGGCACACACATGCATGCAAACATGCTGGCACAATTAAAAATGCACAAAACACTAAGAGTTATTTGTGGCACAACACTCTCTTTTTCTTGCATGAAACCTGAAAGTGACAATATATTAAGATTTTACATAAAAAAGTCCAGCAGTGGTGGCACACACCTTTAATCCCAACAGTTGGGAGGTAGAGACAGGCGGTTTTCTGAGTTCAAGGCCAGCCTGGTCTGCAGAGTAAGTTCCAGGACTGCCAGGGCTACACAGAGAAACTCTGTTTTAAAAAAAAACCAAAAAACAAACAAAAAACCCAAAACAAAACAAAAAAAGAATTTACATATAAAGGTTGTTCTAAACCATTATTCACACACATATTTTATTCATTATAATCTAGACACTGACAACTATAACCATTCTTCCTCAAGTTTTTAAAGTTAACTGTACTAAATCAATACTAAAATACCATTCAATACTTCCTCTGAAATTTACAAAGCACAAAATGGTGAGAATTCTTTAGATTTAACACAGTTGACAATTTGGAAGGCGGAGAAATAACTCAGTGGTGAAGAAGGCCAGGTTCAGATCCCAGCACCTGGTAGCTTACAACCATCTGTTGTAACTCTGGCTCTAGGGGAATCCAATGCTTTCTCCTGACATCCTAGGGTATTGCATGCATGGTAGACATACATACATACAGGAACAACATATGCATAAAACAAAACCATGATAATTTGAATCAACTAAATTGAAATCATACACACACACACACACACACACACACAAAAACCAAAACAAAACTGGTACTCCAAAGGTTAGAGCAACATGCTTGGACGTGGAAATGCTCTGTGAGTGAAACCTCCACCATGAGTCTCTCCAATAAACCCAAGAGTGAGATGACCCCAGAAGAGCTGCAGAAGTGGGAGGAGGAGGAATTCAATACAGGCCCTTACAACTACTCATATAAGGCTGACAACTATAATCATTCCTCCTCAAGTTTTTAAAGTTTAACTGAACTAAGTCAAAACTAATATACCATTCAATACTTCCTCTGAAATTTACAAAGCACAAAATGGTGACAATTCTTTAGACTTAACACAGTCGACAATTTACCTGAATTCTTTAGACAACACAGTCAGTAGTCATAGGACTACCCAGTGCTTACGTAGTCCGTCAAGAACAACACACAAGTGCTCATTAACTGTTGCAACAAGAAGAAGCTTCTGGGCCGGGTGAAGGCCTTTGACTGGCACTGCAACATGGTGCTGGAAAATGTGAAGGAGATGTGGACTGAAGTCCCCAAGGGCAAGAAGAAGTCCAGCTTGTCAACAAGGACTGCTACATCTCCAAGATGTTCCTGCATTGGGACTCAAGTCACTGTGGTGCTGTGGAACTCGTTCATTGCCAGCAAGTAACATGGAGGCCTCGGCCCCGAGCCTGCTCCCTGCCCTGCAGAGGCTGCAGAACCCTACCCAATGGGCTAGAAATAAAACCTGTACTTTTTGCAAAAAAAAAAAAAAAAAAAGGAACAAAATTGAAACGGATAACCACTAATGGCTCTTCTACAATCTATTTCAACAAACATAACTCCTTGCTACCCTGAGGTCAGCCTAAAGAAAAAAATCTGGCATGTATACAAAGAAATTGTTGTTTTAATAATACCTTAATTTGGGGCTGAAGAGATGGCTCAGCAGTTAAGAGCACTGACTGCTCTTCTGAAGGTCCTGAGTTCAATCCCCAGAAACCACATGGCGGCTCACAACCATCGAGAATGAAATCTGACGCCCTCTTCTGGTGTGTTGGAAGACAGCTACAGTGTACTTAGATACAGTAAATAAATAAATCTTAAAAAAAAAAATAGTGCCTTAATTTAAAAACAAAATTTTTATGCCAATAATTTTTTTTGAGACACGGTTTTACTGGAATTTGCTGTTGGTCAATGTAGCCCTGAACTCAAAAATATTTCCTGCCTCTCTCTGTTGGTGCTGGGATTAAAGGCATATACTACCATGCCTAGAATGTCAATATTATTCTGTGAGGACAGTAAGGTATTTGTATCTCCAACAGGATATTTGTCAACCCCCAATACAATTTTTCTTTCCCAGTAAGCTTACAAAAATATAGCCGATAATTTAAATGGGAAAATATTTATAAATTGTTCAATCCATAAAACAACTTTAAAATTACTAATTTAATCTACCCTTTATACCATCACTGAATTATCTCTTCTGAGTAATCATACTATCAAAATGAAACTAAATCTTCACACAAATCTAGTGCAATACATCACTGTGTATGGAATGCAGATTAAAAAGTTAAAAGATTTATGCCAGCATATATTTGCACACCAGTGGACTAAGAAGTAAAATCATTTGTTCAAGACACTGCTAATGACAGTAACAATGAATTGTATTTCCCCAACATTTCTTGACTTAATACACTATTCATTTCATTTATCATTACTCAGAAAATTGGTTTTTGACAAGTTTGTAATAAAAATTTAAATAAAATGTGGACACTTCGAAGAAAGTTTAGGCAGGATAAATTTCATTTGAAATTATGATTCCTTTTGAAATGTATCAATCCTTTTGAATTTATATGTAAAACTAGATAGTTCAATAATTCAATAATCTATATTAGATAAGAAATAAACAAGCTTCAAGTACCTAAATCTGTCACTGCAACAACAAACCCAATTATTTTATTTCATAATTTTACTTTTAAAAAAGATAAAATACATAAAGCAATGTTTTCTTTAGTGGAAGTTAATGGAAATAAAATAACCTACTTGGAAAGCAATACTAAAGTTCAACTTACTTATATTGAGTGCTTTAGTAATAAGACTATATAACAAAGATAACTGATTTCTGAGTTGCAGGTGGATTTCTGAGTTCGAGGCCAGCCTGGTCTACAGAGTGAGTTCCAGGACAGCCAGGGCTATACAGAGAAACCCTGTCTCAAAAAATCCAAATCCAAAAACCAAAAACAAACAAACAAACAAAAAAAATTAAACAGAAGGGCTGGAGAGATGGCTCAGGAAGTTAAGAGTGCTGACTGTTTGTTCTTCCAGAGGTCATGAGTTCAATTCCCAGCAACCACATGGTGGCTCATAATCAGATCTGCAATGGATCTGGTGCCCTTTTCTGGTGTGTCTGAAGATAGCTACAATATACTCATATCAAATAAGTAAATCTTTGAGAAAAAATAAACAGAAATGATTAATGATCTCTGAACAATTTTGTTTTCTGGTTTGGGGACAAGGTCTCACTATGCTCACTATGTATCTCTAGCTGTCCTGGACTTGCTCTGCTTACCAGGCTGGTGTGAAACTCAGAGTTCTGTCTGCTTCTCTGCCTCCTAAATTGAATATTAATCAGAAATACAAGGAAATAAATCTGTCAAAAATAATCTAGAAATTTACTTATCCATAATCTGTATCTTGCAAAGGCAAGCTTCTGTCAAAAAAAAATTGTCTAAGAGTTTGCTTACTTATTCAAAACAATAACAACAACAACAACAACAACAACAACAAAACCAACTAGATTAAGCTGGGCATAGTGGTTGTATACCCTTAGTCCCAGCACTTGGAAGATAGACCGGTAGATCTCTGAGTTTGAGGGTAGCCTGGTCTACAAAGTGAGTTCAGGACAGCCCAGGGCTACACAGAGAAACCCTGTCTCGAGAACCCAAACCATGCCAAAACAAAACAAACGAACAACCAACCCACCCACACTAGATTAGCACTGTGTCTCAGAAACGAAGCTTCTCAACATGCATGCAAGTACAATTCTACTCCATGAATACAGGTGCATGAGAGGCTAGAGGTATTGGACTCCATGGAGCTGGAGTTACGAGGGGTTATGAGCTACCTCATCTGGGTGCTAGAAATCAAACTTGGGTCCTTTGGAAGAGCACTTACTTGTAACCATTGAGTCATGTCTCCTCCAGTCCCGAATAAACTTTCTTGAAGACACAGCATATCTAACAGTTGTTTTACCTATCCCTAAGCTTAATTTTTAGTATGATTTTCAAACTGCAAATCTAAATATACTGGAAAACACAAATCTAAATTAAAAAGCAATCTTATGTTAAAAAGTTATGTATAATGTATATATACATATATACCCACAACTACACACAGACATGTGTTAGCATATTTTTACCATGTGTTTAGCTAAGATGAACAAATACATACAGACACACTTGTGCTAAACAAGATGACGCATGTTGGGATCTACTCATATATGAGCAGCACAAAGCATTCAGGTAAATAGCAGAGTCTTACTAACAGCAGCATAATGAAAAGACCTAGCCTGCAATACTGTATCTAGTTTTCAGTCTCACGACTTGAAAAAAAAATAAGCAAAATGTTTTAAAATAACACACAAAAATGATTTAAGATAGGCTATTTAAGAAAAAGATTGAAAGTCATAAAATATTAATATTCAAAGCATACTCGGGATGATGATAAATTAACTGCTGAAATTAATTGCAATTAACAGACTTTTTCATAAGAAAATAAACCAGTGATTAAAGATTCTCTATACAACACTGGAAACAAAGGTATTCTACTAAGAGGTACTGGAGTTTCTGTCCTGCACTATTCTTTAGAAGAGATGAGGCAAAGCTGTGTTTGAAGATAGACATTAATCACAAGGCTCTAAAATGGAAAAGTACAGCTAATTGTTAAATTCTAAGCAAAAGAATATAATCTGAGAAAGGAAGCTACTCAGTGAAAGAAACAGAGCTTGCGTCACAGAAAGTACTAGAACCTGGAGAAAGCACACTTCACAGGACAAATGTTCTTTGCCAGCACTAAGTAACTGTCCAAAATATTTTTATAACATAATTATATCAAATTGAACAACAACAACAACAACAAAAAAAAAAACTGAACCATTACTAGAACTGACTGCCAGACTTTTTTAAAATATATGACTTGCCTTGCCTCTACTGTCCTTCTACAAATTCAAATAGAAAGGAGTAGGGAATGGTTCAAGGATGCTATCTATTGTCACTGGATTATGTGAACCTAGAGAAGAGAGCCTCCCTTCCTGGGCTCCCCCTGGAAAGGAAGGGGGTCTTCATATGCTTTTCTGTGTTGGTTCCACTGAATTCATCACAATAGAGACGGACAACATATGTAAATAAGTGATACATGAGATGATTAGTATACCTACTGTCTAACATTTGCTGAGAAATTCTGTTTGAACTAAGCTGAAATGCTAATTATGGCTTAGAAGTAATTTTATCACATTATGAATTAGCTGAAACATAATTTATTGGCCAAATTAAAGGAATCAACTATAAAGTATTCTATATAAAGCTGTTATTTCTGTATATTTAGGGTAATGAATCGAAAATGCTGGGTTTTATAAAAATTTAAAGTATGAACTGTTAAAAAAGCAGTTCAACTGTATTGAAAAATAGATAAAGCAGTTTAAAATATGGTTTTAGAAAAGAAAAAGCCCAATTCTTTTTTCATTCTGAGTCACAATAACCAGAAGTATTATCACAAAAGATTATAAAATCATTTAAAATATAATTTTATGCAATTTTTATTTGTATTTTAGGATCTAAACAGCTTGTAGGTAATACCCTTGTGAAGCAACAGAGTGGTTTTATTTGAAGCTATTCAAAAGTCAAGACAGGCTCACTACTTTGTTCTCAAAAGTAATCAATACGTCAGCCAAAACAGCCAACTTCTTAATAGTCATCTGTGATAGATACTTGACTATGTGAGCCTAGAGAGCCTCCCCACCTCTGCTCCCCCTGGAGAGGAGGGGGCCTTTGTATGCTTTTCTGTGTTGGTTCCACTGAATTCATCACAATGGAGATGGACATTTGAAATTCATAACGATCCAACATTTGAGCAATCTTCTTGCGAGACACACCATGTTTATTCCTCCTACCAAAAAAAAAAAAAAAAAGGAAAGAGTTTAAATCATTTTTTCTAATTTTTTACAAAGTATAAGTTTAGAGATTCAGCTACTTTACAGTTATAGAATAAAGTCTAAATGATATTTTATAAACACAAGATGACATACTTTGCTTTATACAAGAAGATTCATACTTGCTATTTCAGAGGACAACACTAACTATACCTGCTTACAGAAGAGCTCATTGAAAACATTAGGTATAAAACAAAATAAAAGATGTTTTCTAAAATTTGTTTTGTTAAAGAGAAAGAACATGAAGTTGGAGGGTGGGATCTAGAAGGAGTTAGGGAGAGGAAAGAATATGATCAATATATATTACATGCAATTTCTTTTAACATTTTAAAAGGGGAAAAATGAAAATTTTAAGAAAAAAAAGATGAGATAGTGTTTTGAGAATTACAGAAAAAAAACCAAATAAATTTGCTAGTACTTATCAAAAAATAAAAAATATATCAGTTACTTTATGATACCTTTTCTTCTTCTTCTTTTTTTTTTTTTTTTGGTTTCTGTGTAGCCCTGGAACTCACTCTGCAGACCAGGCAGGCTGGCCTGGAACTCAGAAATCCGCCTGCCTTGGCCTCCCAAGTGCTGGGATTAAAGGCGTGCGCCACCACTGCCTGGCTTTATGATACTTTTATATCTTGTTAATTAACTTATTATTACTGGGTTTTTGAGACAGGTCTATTATTATTATTATTATGTTTTTTCAGATAGGGCCTCAGTATGTAGCTCTGGATATCCTGGAACTCACTATGTAGACTGAGCTGGCCTCAAACTCGGAGATCTTCATCCATCTGTCTCTGCCTCCCAAGTGCTGGGATTAAAGGTGTGTGTCACCATACCCAGCATTTCCTACTTCATTTAAAATTTTTATATTACCAGTACCTTATTATTAGGAATATAGTATGATGTCGATTGAAAAATTAGACACAAATAATACATAATATATGATTTTATTTATACATCTTCGCGTAAGTTGGGAAAAGACAAAATTAAACAATAATATTAAGGCAAAAATTATGCCAGGCAGTGGTGGCGCACACCTTTAATCCTAGCATTTGGTAGGCAGAGGCAGGTGGATTTCTGAGTTCGAGGCCAGCCTGGTCTACAGAGTGAGTTCCAGGACAGTCAGAGCTACACAGAGAAACCCTGTCTCAAACAAAAAACCAAACCAAAACAAAACAAAAAAACCAAAACAAAGGCAAAAATTACAAGGTAAAATTTCCAAAAATTGTAAGCAGTAAGAGATTATCAGGTCTTCCCCCAAAATGCCACCATCACCACCACCTCCATGCTGGGGTGGGACAAGTTTCTGAGAGAACAGTTGTGCTCTCCTACTGAGTGACTGCTGGGCATGTGTCTCATTCAGCGTCAGTCTCTCTCACCAGGGCTAGGGTTACAGGCTCGGGGCAGCAAGCCTAGCTCTTCCTCTAACTTTACAAGGGTTCTTTACAAGTATTACAAAATGACAAAAGTCATTTAATTATTCGGGCCTTTCGATAGTTTATCTACTCTTACAGTTTCTTACTTTATGGCTCTGACTTTAAGATAACACACAGGAACAGGCTTTCTCTATTTGTAGTATTGTTCTTGCTTTACTAATTTTTCCTAGAAATAAGCCACAAACTCACGACTTTTCTAATAATTTTACTGTTATTTGAGACAGGGTTTCTCTGTGTAGCCTTGGTTGTCCTGGAACTTACTTTGTAGACCAGGCTGTCCTCAAACTCACTGAGATTAAAGTATGCCACCATACCTGGTCTTAAACTAATGTTTTACAATCAAAAGTTTAAGAGCAACAACAGAGACAGAAGGGAAAAATAAAGAGATACAAGGTTAAATATTGACAAGAAATATAGTAGGGGAATTTATCAATGGTAGATCAGTAGCTTGGCATGCTTGAAACTCTGGGTTCAATCCCAAACACAACAACTGAAATAAAAATTTAAAAAGTTGGTAAAATATGACTAAATCTACAAGGGCCAAAATCAGCTATCTGTTCTATCCAATTCTTCCAAAGTTCAAATTATGCTACATATCAGTTAAAATAAAGTGGCTGCTAATTTATATTAATATTATTTTGCTAGGCATAGTGGCTCACATCTTTAATCCTAGTACTTGAGAGGCTGGGGTAGGCAGATCTCTTGTGAGTTTGAGGCCACTCTAGTCTACAGAATGAGGTCCAAAACAACTAGAGCTAAAGAGTAAAATTCCATTTCAAAAAGACAAAACAGCTGGGCAGTGGTGGTGCACGCCTTTAATCCCAGCACTTGGGCAGCAGAGGCAGGTGGATTTCTGAGTTTGAGGCCAGCCTGCTCTACAGAGTGAGTTCCAGGGCAGTTAGAGCTACACAGAGAAACCCTGTCTGGAAAAAACAAAACAAACTAAAACAAACCAAAGAACCAACCAAAAAACTGTAATTACAACAGTTTCTCAAACATAAATGAAGCCATAACTATAGGACAGTGTAATCACTCATCTGTATGCCACGGCTCAACTACCTTTGTTTTAAAATTCCATCTCTTTTGAGTGTAACATATATAATTTGGTATGCAAGCAATATCATCCATATTATCAACAGTATACAGCGCACAAGTCACAAAGAGAATAGTCAAAGGAATGAAAGGTGGAGAAATAGTTGGGCCCCATACACAGAACAAAAGCCTGAAGGCTAAGACGCAGTTTATGGTAAAATGTGTGTTTAATGTGCTCTAGCAACACCAGCAGAAAATACAAAATACTGTTTGGAAGCAGGATGGGGGCAAACTTTGATGGAATATAAAGAGGGAAAAGGACCGACATCTCTATAGTTCTATGAAGACACTGATAATCACTGAATTGTTCACTTTAGATGGGTAAGTTGTAAGGTATATGAATTATACCTCAATAAAACTGGTACCAAAGAGGAAGGGAATCAAAGCAAGGAAAGGAAAGAGTGAGGAGCCAAGCAGTGGCATAAAGGGAAGGAAGGCTCTGGCTACACAACCAAGAGTGACGCTCCAAATCTGGAGTCCACAGTTCCTCACAAGTCTCTCACTCTGAAATCTGCAAAACCCTGACGTGTGCTTGCTTAGCATGTATGAAACTCTGGGATTATCTCACCAAATATGATGTAAAAACAAACCCTCTAAACAGCCCAGAATCAAAACTCACAAACCCTTTGTTTTCTTGGCCAGAAAACAACCTATTCACAGAAACTAGAGCATGCAGACTCTTATTTAACATGACTGGTCATAATTTGCAGCAAAAATGTTAAGACGTCTGAAACGACATATTGCCCCCAACTCTGATAGGTAGAAAAACAAGCTAAATACACCGCATCACCATTCTAGAAGAAAAAACAAAAACAAACAAACAAACTGTAATTCCCAAACACTGTGATGCCCAGGCTCTTGGGATAGAATTATGGAAAGGTGGAAAAGTCAGAGCAAGATGAAAACACAAGGTGTAAAGGTGATGGTGGGACCCACAAGGGGACATGATGGTGAAGGGGTTACGGCAAAGGCCTAATGTCACATAATCAGTCATTAAACTTATATAAAAGAATTCAGATTAAGAAAAAGAACCAAGCACATTTAGCAAAAGATAATTGATAAATTTTGATAAGGCAAATTTCTTCAAAAACTTGTTCCTCTTAAAAAATAAATAGTCCCTGGTTCCAACTAACAAAGATGACACGCAAAGCCAGATAGAAACTAACCATGCAAAGATAAATCAAAGAAACAAGATAAGGATTCAATAAAAATGAGGCTCTTACTTTTCTAATTCTTCAGGATCAAACTTCCACCAAGTTTCCGGTTCATGAAACTCTACTCTGTATCCTTTTCCTATGGCCTACACAGGGGAGAAGACAAAACCCAGAGAACAATCTTAAGGAAAGGAAGGTACATAGATACAAGTTTCATCTGACAATAGGAAGGCTGCTCAACCAAGAAAAACGCTTCTTGGTAAATGTGGCTTAGAAAAATGTTAAGGCTCTGTAACTGGACCAGTCAATTCCAATTACTATCTTCAAGTCCAGGAGTAACTAAGGAGATGAGCACATCCAATCATAAACATCATTCTCTATTTTTAAGAGACTAAAAAAAACCCAACAAACCTATTGAGAAAGCAAAGGAAAATAAATGTCTTAATGATAAAGATCAAAGATTAACCCAATTTTTAGAATATGAAATTCTGTTAAGAATAAATAAAAACTTGCATGTCTATTATTTACCATTTCCACATACGGTTTCATTTCCCAGGCTTGTGTATTAGTGTTGTCTATTATAACTGGAGATCTCCCCTGATCGATAGCTTGTTTTGCTGAAATAAAAACGTATCAGTAAAATAGAAATATTTGGTAGAAAGAAACAACACATCTTGCAATTAAAACAAAAACTGTAGCATCTCTTCAATTAGTGCCATGAAATACAAGACATGCTAGGTATATTCTTTGGACTGGATGTTGGTTTTAACAACCCAACAAACTGCAAAAATCATCTTGGATCATTTTGTTCATTGACAGCTAATGAGGCTTTAAGTCTAGACCTAATCTCATTAACAGGAAATATAGAGACACAAAAAACAAAAATTTACTTACATAGAAAAAAATTTCAAATGAAAAGTACAACAAAACACCGAAAAGCAATAATAAGTATGATCTTTTACAGGTCATTTCTGTAAAATAAAAATGTGAGAGAGATGGCTCAGACAGAAAAGAGTCCCAGAACTCTTACAGAAAGATGAAGGCAGAAACAGGAAAACAGACTTAAACCTTACTGTCCAGCTAGCTTGGACTACAGAGCATACCCACAGAAACAAGAGGAACCCTACCTCAAAACAAGATGGAAGGAGAGAGTCACTCCTGAAACAAGTATTCTTTGATGTTCACACAGACTGGGCACATGTGTATCTGCCCTCACACACACATACACACACATAAAAATAAATAAATTGAAAAAAATTTAAATGATGCATTTGAAATGTCAGTGTAAAAGAAAGACATTATCCACAAGTAACATTTCAGCTATCACGTAGCTCAGTACCACAGTTGAACTGATTTCTGTGGATTCCTTAGAATGATTCTCATATGTGTGAGAATGCAACTCTAATTCTAAACCATCACCTGTACCAAGGCCATCTTCTGACAATGAGAGAAGCGCTATCTTAGTGATTTGTTAACAACAGTGTAAGTACACCTCAGGGATAGTAGATTAAAACTTTAGAAAAATTATAAAAGTTGAATGCAAAGTCAGAAATTTTCTTGAAATACAGGAGCCAGACTAATAGTGTAACAAGGCCATGTCCAACCTGCATTTCATGGACATGTGCTCAGAGTCGCCATGATTTGTGGCCCAAAACAAAACTGTAAAATCACCTGAAACATCATAAGGCTTTAGACCACACAGTTGTGCAGCAATGTCAAAGGACTGGATGCACCGTTTATAGTGGAAGGAGGAAATGTCCCTCTGGGGCTCACTAGGTTTGAATAATCAATCCCTTGATGATAGTAATACTGTTTTAAGAGGTGGGGCACTGCTGGAGAAATGGGTCATTAGAGATGAGCTTTTAAGGTTTAATAGTCCAACTCTTATACTCTGTCCTGTACTTTCTGACTGCAGATACAGTGTGATCAGATGCATCATGTTCCTGGTATGCCTTCTCTGCCATGTATCCCCCCCTTTTATTAGATATTTGCTTTATTTACATTTCAAATGGTATCCCCTTTCTGAGTTATCCCTCCGAAACGCCCCCTTCTCTTCCCCCTCCCATGTATCTCTTTTAAAACCGTGGGCCAAAATACACTTAAGTTGCTTCTTGTTGTGTATTGGGTCTTAGCAAAAAGGAAGTATCTAATACAGATGTTTAGGACAGGCATATTCTTTTTCTTTTTCTTTGGTTTTTGGAGACAGGGTTTCTCTGTGCTGCCCTGGCTGTCCTGGAGGACAACTCGCTCTGTAGACCAAGCTGGCCTCGAACTCAGAGAGCCACCTGCCTCTGCCTCCCAAATGCTGGGATTAAAGGTGTGCGTCACCACTGGCTGGCTATGTCAGGCATATTCTAAAGACTACTTTAATGCCTTACTTGCTAAGCCATCTTATCAGCTTAAATGCAGGTTGTTAAGCAGAACTTATAGTACACATGTTTTTTAGATAGTTCTAGATCTAATACACATTATAATCATTTAGAAAATTAAAAACAAACAACTTAGAGCAAGGCAGATGGCTCAGATTAGCACTGGCTGCCCCTCCAGAGGATGCAGGTTCAATTCCTTGCACCCATAACTCTCTATTGCAGCATACCTCTGTTGGCTCAAAAACTGTCTGTAATTCCAGTACCAGGGATCTACATCCAGATAAAATACCTATACACATAAAATTTTTAAAATGAAAACATTTTTAAAGGTCCACAGCTGCTGGGCAGAGGTAATGCACACCTCTGATCCTAGTACTCAGCAGGCAGAGGCATGTGGATCTCTGAGTTCTAGGTCAGCCTGGTCTATAAAGCAAGTTCCAGGACAGCCAGAGCTACAGAAACAAAAACAAAACAAAAAATTTTAATTTAAAAAATTTAAAGATCGCCGGGCGGTGGTGGCGCACGCCGTAATCCCAGCACTCTGGGAGGCAGAGGCAGGCGCATTTCTGAGTTCAAGGCCAGCCTGGTCTACAGAGTGAGTTCCAGGACAGCCAGGGCCATACAGAGAAACCCTGTCTCCGAAAAAAACAAATCCAAAAAACCAATAAATAAATAAATAAACAAACAAACAAACAAATAAATAAATAAAATAAAGATCCACAGCTTTTAGGTCTCAATCTAAATCAAACTAAAGCAGAATCTCTAGGTCTGAGCCCTAAGGAGTCTTGTAATTTTTTTAAAGGGGGGAGAAATCCCTCACCTGATACAAATGGACTGTCAGGATTGAGACCATATTCACATGTAAAGAAACTGACCCATGTCTTCTAAAATGAAGTATTAGATAGGGTTCTTTTAGTATCAACTTGTATAGTAAAACTAAAATAGGTATTTTTTATTAAGATTTAAGACATTAGTATTATTCAGGGTAGAAATAACTTTCATACTACAAAACAAAGGTATCAGAATTCTTTGAATTATTCATAAAGTGTAAAAGAAACCTACTGAAATGTCCCTACCTGTATTTTATCAGTTTATATTGATAAACTATTTATAGCTCATTCTATCTATCTAAATTCACCGATTCTCACCATCTTGACCAGAGAGGGTGAATAATTATTATCTTGTCTTACATAAGAAGAAATTAGGACTCCAATCTATTAACAGTTTGTCAAAGTCATCTGGCTGGTAAAAGTCTAAGTCAAAAATAAAACCTAGGTATAACTTGTAGTTAAATACTCTATCCCAGGATACTTGGCCCAAAACAAACCTCTGTTCTGGTTCCAGTCATGGGCATCACCAAGTTGATTAACATTGTACCTGTACCCATCTTGATGATGAAAATAGTCATCAGTGCTGAACACGATGCCATCACGACTCTGACCAAGCAGAATTCTGTTAACAAAAGAAATCACAAGATCTATAACCAGACAAAAGAACCACAGGACAAACAAGTTAGCAGTGGAATCTTGGCACTGACTCCTTAGGTGCTCTGGCAGAACAACAGAAGCACTGGTCCTTTCAGGCTGTTCAGATTTTAAACATCATGTCATGCTTCACTCTTCCTAACTGCAGATAAGAAAACCGTAAAGCAGCATTTGTATTGAGACTTTAGAACACCATGCATTGCTTTCCAAATAACACCAGTTAACAACTATACCTGCTTTAGCTTTCTGTGAATTGGTATTAGGAACCTAGAAATAGGCCGGAGAGATGGCTCAGTGGTTAAGATGCTCTTCTGAAGGTCCTGAGTTCAAATCCCAGCAACCACATGGTGGCTCACAACCATCTGTAATGAAATCTGATGCTCTCTTCTGGTGCATCTGAAGACACCTAAAGTGTACTTAGATATAACAATAAATACATCTATAAGCCAGAGCGAGCAGAGGTTCTAGGTTCAAATTCCCAGCAACCACATGATGGCTCACAACCATCAGTACAGCTACACTGTACTCTTATACATACATACATACATACATACATACATCTTTAAAAAAAAAAGAACCTAGAAATATCTTGCTCTGGTACAAGTAACCTAAAAAAAAAAAAAAAAAAAAAAAAAAAAAAAAAAATCAAATAAAATTAAGGAAGCCATTCATTTGGGAAAAACGTATTTGACCCAAGACAACTTTCAAACTCATTTCTATTAAGCACAAACGTACAGGACTCACATGTGAGAGTAATAAATAGCCTAAGTCATACGACTGAAAACAACCTATGATCTCTAAAGTATAACAGATGTTTAAACTTTAGAGATTGTTAACATGAAATTAATCACTGAATAGTAAATAAATTTTTCTCAGATTATATCAATAACAAGTAAGCCCAGTTTTGAAAATAAAAACAAGCCGGGCAGTGTTGGCACATGCCTGTAAACCCAGCACTCTGGAGGCAGAGGCAGGCGGATTTCTGAGTTTGAGGCCAGCCTGGTCTACAGATTGAGTTCCAGGACAGCCAGGGCTACACAGAGAAACCCTGTCTCCAAAAAAAAAAAAAAAAAAACCAAATCCAAAAAACCAAAAAAAAAAAAAAAAAAAAAAAAAAAAACAAAAAAAAACACAACAACAAGAACAAAAAAAACAAAAACAAAAAACCCCCCAAAAAATACAAAAAAAATTGATAGCATCTTACAGTAATAAATAGTAAGTAGGGAAATGTGGACAGAAAGACAAAAGAATTTGAAAAGAATCCAGAATCCCAAACCATCAGTTCCAATCTCAAGTTCTTAGTTATTCAATCACAGTATTATTCCACAAACAGCAAAAGAAAGTCAAATCCACTATACTTACCTTGGCCTGTACAAGTAATTTATACTACTCTTGAAATTATAATTGTTCCCTGGTGGCAATAAGCCTTGTACATACAACTGTGTGATATCTGCATACCAGCTATATACATCTTTCATATACTTTAAATAATTTTCGGATTAGAGCATCTAAAACAATGTAAATAGCCATATAAACTTCATTGCTTAAGAAATGATAAGAAAGAAATCTAAAGCAACAAGAACTCTGACTATAACGAGGCTCTCCATGATCAGTGAGATTGGGAGTGTCATGAGAAAGGGAAACCACTGAAAGACAAGGGTTTGGATCAAACAAGAGTAACTCGCAGCTTCACTATCGCCTCTCAACTCTTTTTTGTTGTTGGTGGTGTTGTTTTTTGGTTTTTTGGATTTGGTTTTTTCGAGACAGGGTTTCTCTGTGTAGCCCTGGCTGTCCTGGAACTCACTCTGTAGACCAGGCTGGCCTCAAACTCAGAAATCCGCCTGCCTCTGCCTCCCAGAGGCTGGGATCACAGGCGTGCACCACTGCCTGGCTGCCTCTCAACTCTTTAAGCAAACCACCAGGAAATGTGATAATGTGAAGGGTGGAGGAGGCAGCCTAAGGGTAAACAAGCTGGCCCCGGAAGTGTCAGAGTACTTCCTACCAGAAGGTAGGGGACATCACTATTAACATGACAAATGCCACTGCTCCTCTCCACAGCTTGTAAAATCTTGTAACAAAAATGTCTCAAAATAGGCAAACTTACATTGCTAGTTACAGGACTATAGTGTATCACATTATTTTATATTATAGCAAATTACATTAATCACACTAAATGGAAGTGAAGGTTTGGGTTGTCTGTGTACTTTGGGAGAAATGGAGTTGGATTTTTTTTTTTTTTTTTGAGAAGACTATCTAAGGAAGAAAGGAAACCAGTTGGGGTGTGGACAGGGAGTGAACAATTACATATAAAATGCTACAATGGCATTGGTTAGTTTGTATAATAGCCTAGTTTTAAAAAACTATAAAGATTTTTAAGTATTTTGTGGATGGAAAAGAAAAGTTTGGAGCTAGAGAGAAGGCTCAGTGGTTAAGAGCACCGAGTCAACTTTCAGAAGTTTTCGATTTAATCCCTAGCACTCATATGTCAACTGACAATCATGTATAACTCCAGTTTCAGGGAATACAATGTTTCTTTCTGACCTCTAAGGACACCAAGCATGCACATGTATGCAAAACACTTAACATATAAAAACTTTAAAAATCTAAATTTTTTTTTAAAAATTAAGATGCCATAATACCATTTTAAACCTAAGCTCAATCACTCGAATATGTATTTTGTTATAACTAACCACATAACTAATTATATTCAACAGTACCAAAGTCTAGATTGTCATTCCTAGATTCATGCTTTTATTTGGTTCTATAACCTATTAACAGATGGTTTTTAAGATGCTAATAATTCCATTATGCTTAAAAAATGGTCTAAGTTCTCCAAGTTAAAAGAATAGGAAAATAGTCCATTTTCATCTAACTAGTATAACAGAAAAACACGAACAATCCCCATGAAGACCTTCTTTTTTTTTTTTTTTTTTTCCGGATTTGGTTTTTTTCGAGACAGGGTTTCTCTGTATAACCCTGGCTGTCCTGGAGCTCACTCTGTAGACCAGGCTGGCCTCGAACTCAGAAATCCGCCTGCCTCTGCCTCCCAGAGTGCTTGGATTACAGGCATGCACCACCACCGCACCACCACCGCCCGGCCAATGAAGACCTTCTTAAATACATAAATAATGAGCAAAAGTTGAGCCTTATGAGACATTTTCTTCCCAGACAGCATGAAGTGTGCAGGGATCCTTTTCAAACTTAACAACCATCTTATTTTATGAAGATTCAATTCAGGAAATTCAATTAATCTAGGGAGATGGGATACCATACTAAACATGTAAATTGAAAATAATAACATAGTATTTTTGAAATTCTTATACTCAGAATTATCTCTAGGCAGATATTCTAAATGGATTCTCAGAAGGTTAATATTCTAGACTAATTAAACACTATCAGTGGCCACTTGAGTCAAACTTTGTCAAGAGTTATCTTTATATGTCTCACACATATGTAGTCAGTATCATTAAATTCTCAAAACACTAACCAGTACAGAAAGTAATTATAAAAGTTAAATCATCAGGGCTGGAGAATTGGCTCAGTGGTTAAGAGCACTGACTGCTGTTCCAGAGGTCCTGAGTTCAATTCCCAGCAACCACATGGTAGCTCATAACCATCTGTAATGGGATAAATAAATGCAATAAATAGCCTAAGACATAAGACTGAAAACAACCTATGATTCTCTAAAATATAACAGATGTTTAAACTTTAAAGATTGTTAACATGAAATTAATCACTGAATAGTAAATAAAATTTTCTCAGATTATATCAATAACAAGTAAGCCCAGTTTTGAAAATAAAAACAAGCCAGGCGTGGTGGCGCACTGTAATCCCAGCACTTGGGAGGCAGAAACAGGTGGATTTGAGTTTGAGGCCAGCCTGGTCTACAGAGTGAGTTCCAGGACAGCCAGGACCACACAGAGAAACCCTGTCTCAAAAAATCACAAAACCAAAAATAACCAAACCAAAACCAAAACCAAAAAAACCCAACCACAAAATTATTTTGTTACTACTTAATGACTGTAATAAATCATGATGGAAATATCTGATATGTGACCCTGTGGGAGATGCACCCCACAAGTTGAGAACCATGATACTGAACCTGGCACAGGCCAAGACCCTGGTACAGGAGTACTTTACCCAGGTGCTTAAGGGTAACATTTCTCAGATAAGAATAAAGAACTACTAAGACCAGAGACAAGTATTTCCTATTGAGTTCAACAAAGATCATTCTTTTCCAAAGCAAGGTAGGGGGAAAACAAAACAAACAAACAAACAAAAAGAAAGAAATAATTCACTTTCAAACAACGCTTTTTAAAAGTTCCTCTGTTTACTATTACAAATGATCTGAAAACGACCATTAACTTATCATGTTGCTGTTTCCCTGCTAAGTGGCCAGGCCTGTCTTCTGTCTCCAAGTTTAGGAGAAAGCTGTCTTGCCTGTTCTAGTTTCTACAGGTTAGACACAGTTTGTAGGGCCTTTGGTCGTTAGTACAAAGTGGGCAGAGCGGAGCCTTTGCTCTGACTTCTGCTTCTGTCTGTGGCCATAGTCAAATTAAGAAGCTTTGTGATTGCACTGGGCAGACACAGGATAATCACTTCTTCTCAAATATTTGATCTCAAGTCTCTCTTTACCTCAGAAAGTAGCATGCCCAGCATTTACCACGGTAAATGGTTTAATTTAAAATATCAACATTAAAAGTTGTTTTCTAAAGTTCTTTCATCGTTTTATATCATGGATTGTAAATTATCAGGTATTTTTAGGTATCTTTACACTTTAGCAACATTTATTTTGTGTTGGGGGGGCGACACATAGCATGTGGGCTCCAGGGATCAAATTCTGGTCATCAGGTTGACAGCAGGTACCTTTACCTCACTGAACCATCTTACTAGCCCATATTACTATATTTCTTTGATCCATAATTTTCTTCTTAATTTTTCTATGTTGGTCCTTTATCCATCTATAAGTTATTTTTTGAATGGCGTAAGACAGAAGGTAGAATTTTAAGTATTTTTTAAATAAATCTGTTAAATATATCATACAACCATCACTGAACATTTCCTCAAGTGCTCTTAAAATACCATTAACTAACAGCATTTACATTGTACTGGACATTTTAAGGAACCCACAGATTATTGAAGTATACATGTGGGACTACATAAGGCATATGTAAATGTGATGCCCTTTTATTTAAGGGACTTAAGTAGTAAAAGTGTTTGATACTTGTACAGGAGTCTGCAACCAAATACCAAGGGACACCTGTATAGTCTTTTGCCTCAGAATCCTCAACAAAAGCTAGATATGGCAGTACTAGTAGGAAATTCACAAGTTTTAGTATGCCTTGTATTTCACACTGAGATCTTGAATGAATGAATGAATGAAGTCATCAGCAAAAATGTCTTGTTCACTTACCATGTTGGAGATAGTATGGTTTTAGGCAAGTTTTAGTTACTTCTAGAAGTACAAAGTTCTAGTTCTAGTATTTATAAGGGATATGCTATGAGATAAATGTACTAAAACAATGTATATACTAATTTCTATAATTATTATTTACCTCCTTTGAGGGTCTGAACAACACAGCTGTTGCTGCAGAGCTTGGCTTTCTGCTTACAATACTGGACAGATTTAAAATATAAAATATATTATATTATATTCAACATAATTGTTATAATTTACCTTAAAATACTTTAGTACAGGTGAGACCATTTGGATAATTAGGTTGTATCCTAGGCAGTTGCATAATCAGAGAAATTATATTTCTTGCTAGTTAAGCCTGAACTATTCTCCAAATGTACAAATGTTACAAGTTTTTCAACAACCTGTTATCTTTGATAAACACTATATATTTTGCTTATGAAATTGACAGCTTGTTTCTGAAAATACACTCACAAGCAAAGAAATTAAATTAGATAAAGTATTTTAAACTATCCCTTTTCCCTTGCATGATTTAACAACAACAACAACACCAACAACATCGACAACAAGGCTTGGTCCTTAAATGGTTCTATGTCCAAATACTGGGTCAGAGCACTCTGTTTACCTAAGGACAACTATAATAGTAACAAAATTGTATTCAAATATCCTTGAATCCTACACCTCAAACGAACCTGTCAAAGTGTTGTTAAGTAGCCTGGAAGGGCAACCTCCACTTTATCACATCTACAAATGTTACAAGAAATGTGTTTCTCTCTTGCTTAGTCCTAAGTATTGAAAGTCAGCATCTGTGTTAGAATTCAGTCTAATACTTTCATTAAAAGCTAGTAACAAGCCAAGTAACAAGCTGCCTGTAATCCCAGTCAGTACTAAAGAGGTTCCTAAATTTGAGGCCAGTCTCTACTACACGGCAAATTTCAAGCTAGCCTGAGATTTCTTGGAAGACCCTATCTCAAAAAAACCAAGGGCTAGAGATAAAACTCAGTGGAAGAATGTTTGTGCAGCGAGCACAAGGCTCAGGCTCTATCCCTATATCCCTCTCTCTCAAGATCAAGTAGTAATAGTAGTAGTAATCAATAATAATGATAATAATTTATCCCTAAGCACCCCCCCCCAAATCAAGCAATAATAATTTTAACAAGCAGAGTTCCAGAAACAAGTAACCCTTGCCTTCTCATAACCAAAATGGCTTGGATCAACCATCAATGCATGAAAAGATAATACTATCTTGTGTAACTGATACTGAACATAAAGTAGGAAAGTTTAGTAAAAGCTATATAAACTTAGAAATTACTAAGGACATAAAGATAAATAAAGCCCTCAAAAAGTTACAGTGTTATGTCTGCAATGCCGCAGACATGTCTGGAAGCTAGAGCACCACAGGGCATGAGTTCCAGGACATACTAGACTACATAGTAAGTTCCAGACTACCTCAGGCTACCATACACGGTCTTAAAATGAAGAAACAAACAGGAGGCATTTAAACAATCTTTAAATAAGCCGCTGTGCTGGGCGGTGGTGGTGCACGCTTGTAATCCCAGCACTCTGGGAGGCAGAGGCAGGCGGATTTCTGAGTTCGAGGCCAGCCTGGTCTCCAGAGTGAGTTCCAGGACAGCCAGGGCTACACAGAGAAACCCTGTCTTGAAAAATACCAAAAAACCACACACACACACACACACACACACAAAGCCGCTGTATCACAGGCAGGAGCAAACACTGCTAAATGGTGAAATAAGGACTAAACTAGAAATGGGACTCACTCTCATACTGAAACTTAATTTTTCCAAATCAGCTGTGTTATCTAACAATTCCTTATTCTTTTCTTCAGACTTTGTTTTTAAAGCGAATGCCTCTATGAAAGTATTTCTTACCAGAAGAGGTCCCCCCCCCCCCCCCCCCCCCCCCCCCCCCCCCCCCCCGCACAGGGTTTCTCTGTGTAGCCCTGGCTGTCCTGGAACTCACTCTGTAGACCAGGCTGGCCTCAAACTCAGAAATCCACCTGCCTCTGCCTCCCAAGTGCTGGGATTACAGGCGTGCGCCACCATGCCCGACTCCAGAAGAGGTTTTACATTCAATGCCAAACAATCCAAGGGTTAGTGGTTTAAACATGAAGGGGTCAAGTAAGATGTGGTGGCATACACCTTTAATCTCAGCACTTAGGATGCAGAGACAGGCAGATCTCTGTGACTTTGAACCAGTTTAGTCTACACAGTGAGTGAGTTCGAGGACAGCCAGGGCTAACAGAGAGAGGCCATGTCTCAAAAAGATGAACTGAAACCTAACCAACCAACCCCCTCCCCCCCAATCAACAACAAATATCTTTGTTTTAAGACAGTACCTTAGTTTGGTAGCCTGAGATAGTCTGGAGAGAGGGAGGTGGGGTGGGAGGGGAGGTGTTTTCTTATCTCTTTAACCAAGTTCCTTGAAGTGAGAACCACATATAGAAGTACACATGTAGTAGATACTAGAAATGAAGGCAGGGCAATTGAGATATACACAAACATAGTAGAGAGATGGATAAATAAAAATTTAAAGCCTTTAAAAAATAAAAACCCAGGGGAAACTACATTATCATTTTTATCTCACTGTTTTTTGGGGGTTGGGGAGGGTTGGTTTCTAAATGTAGCTTCTGATAACCTCGACCATCCCTTCTAGACTTTGCTTCTATAAAATGAAAACACAACCCAGCTCACCCAACTGTCCATGTCAAAGTACCCTCTAAACTGAAAATTGTGATAAAAATGCATCCATCTTTTCACTCTTAAATGTTCACCCTTTCTCCAAGCAGATATACACATAATCACCTCTACCTAATCTCTCACTAGATTTAAGTGTTCTTGAAATTCTATTGAGCTTCATCTTAACATTCTCCAAACTGTTGTCCTAACTTTCTTATAATTTTTCTATATTCAATTCTAACTAGTAGATTTACTTCACCCAATTTCCAAACCTCAACTATTTTCTGACAGTTTAAATCTAGAATACTGTCTCTTTGTAAAACTTCATTCTTCTGAGTCTTAATTTCAAAGCTCTCTATAAAATCTTAACATAAATAATATGAATCAAAATACAAAGAAAATTTAAATAGCTTATAATCTAGCTTGAAATTTTGTATTATCAACTGAATGTCTGTTATTTTGTCTAAAGCAGTGGCTCTCAACCTCTGGGTCCCAATCCCTTTAGGGGATGAATGATCCTTTTACAGGGATCACCTAAGACCACTGGAAAATCCAGATATTTACGATTCTAACAGTGGCAAAATAAGTTATGAAGTAGTAATGAAAATAATTTTATGGCTGGCAGTCATAACGTGAGGAACTGTATTAAAGGGTTGCAGATTTAGAAAGGTACAGAACCACTGGCCCAAAGAAATTTTATCTTTTTTAGACCATATTAAAGAAATTTCTTTAGAGCATACAAAGGAATTTTATTTCTTTAGACCATATTACAAGTAAATATAAGTTCTTCGGACTTTTTTTTAATCCAACGATACCATTTTTTAAAACCTTGCACCGGGTGGTGGTGGCACACGCCTTAACGCCTTTACTCCCAGCACTTGGGAGGCAGAGGCAGGCGGACTGCTGAGTTTGAGGCCAGCCTGGTCTACAGAGTGAGTTCCAGGACAGCCAGGGCTACACAGAGAAACCCTGTCTGGGGGTGGGGAGGAAACAACAACAACAACAAAACAAACCTTGCTTAGCATACATCCTATATAATGACAAGAAATTTATAGTTATTTCCCATAGTTACACAAATTGTGCTGTACTATCTTTAAATTGTAAACTAGAAATCTGAAATATTTTGAAACACAATAAAAACACCACAAGTTCTAACTCCACTAATTCAGAGTGCTTAATCCAACAGGTTTAAATTTTTAAAACATACTAATTCAATCTCACAGGGCTAGAGAGATAGCCCAGTGGTTAAGAACACTGGATTCTTTTTCTAAGGACCAGGGTTCAAATCCCAGAACTCACATGTTTGTAACTCTAGTTCCAGGAGATTTAACTTGTTTTGTTTTGTTTTGTTTTGTTTCCAGAACGTGGTGCACAGATGCAATGGAAACAAAACACCCATACACATAGAATGAAAACATGTCTGGTCTGAAGAGATGGCTCAGCAGTTAAGAGCACTGACTGTTCTTCCAGGTCACGAGTTCAATTCTCAGCAACCACATGGTGGCTCACAACCATCTGTAATGGGATCCGATACCCTTTTTTTCCTTAAAAAAAGAAAATGTGTATGTATATATATGTGCATACATATATGTATGTATGTATATATATATATTTACGTATATATATATATATATACACATATACATACACACACATCTACATATATATTTCTCCCAATCAGGAATGAACATGGCATAATGCTTAATACACTCAATATTCCTTTCCTTTGGTTATCTCTTTTTTCAAATTCTAAGAAAATAAATATCCCTCATTCCCCTATTAAAGACAGCAAAACCTGCTCAACAGCATAAAATGAAAAAGTAACAAAATCCAGATTTTCTAATATAGAATCCAGCTTTTTTTGAAGTTAGGAAGGTAAGCTAAGTAGCATTGATTTTGTTGATGTTTTAACTGTAGCTTAGTTTTAAAGCCCTTAAGAGAAACTAAATATACACAAATTCTCCCTTTCCCATTATTGTACATCTCTTAAAGTATTTCTAGTCAGATGTCACTCCCAAATATAAAAGATTTACTAGAAATACTAAGGCATTTATCACTGATAACTCATTTATTTTTAAGCAATAAAATCAATTATTCACTCAGGATCTTTTACTTACCGAGACAATGTTGTTTTTCCAGAGCCTGGGAGGCCTCGTAAAAGAATAAGTAATTTCTGCAATTTATTTAACTTCTCCTCTTGAAACCACTGGTTCACAAACCTGTCTGCTTCATTATGCTTGTCCATGGAAGGATCTTGCCAGCACTCTCTGATTTCACAGAAAACATTATTCACACTTTCATCTTGTACACTGTAGCCATTTCTAAAGGGATGAACATTATTGCTTGCCACATCATAGTTAGCATATTCATCATTCTGATCAAAAGTCAAACAGCTCCAGCCATCCTGATAACTATCTATATAACACCCATTCTGCATCTGAGAGTCATCTTGTCCATGGAAAACATCTGGTGATGGATGTAGTGGGGTACCAAATCTTTGAATATTAAAATAATTAAAACTGGGAAGAGGATCATGGGGCATGACAAAAGGATGTACTGACTGCCATTCAGGCCTGAAGGAAGGAAATGAAGTTTCACAAAATGTAGGTATTAACTGTTCATCGCAGGGATAATCTGGTTCATCCTTTAAGTACTCTTGATAACCACAATGTGACTGAAGACCATTACTAAGGTCTTTATTTTCCTCCTCAGATTTTAAGTTATTACAAGCCTGGTCATAAGGAATAATTTGTTCTTCGGAAGGTTCTGGTTCCTTGCAACTTCCTTGGGAAGCTTCATTTTCATTTTCCAGTTCTTCAATTTCTTTGTAAAACTGGGATAATTCCGTGTCGATCTCCAATTTAGAGTTAGAGTTCTGTTTTTCCTCTTGTCTTCTTTTGCTATCTATACTACTCAAAGTATCTGTCCCACTCTTCCTTTCACGGCATTTCTTTTTCTCGGGGGGTTTGTAAATGGGGCCTATGAATGCTTTACTTGTGCTATAGATTTCATCATCCCTGGCCAGTGGGGAAGGCTTTCCACCCTGCAAAGTTTGTGAACCACTGGATTCAGCACCACCTAGTTTATCACCAGGCATTTCCTCGTGCAGAGGCTTTGACACATCTGGACTTGTTTTGTCTTCCTGAGGACAAACACGTCTTCTGAAGGTAATGGTGGCCACAGGGATCCTAGTATTTCTGTTTTTTTCTTGAATTCTGTGACTATCAGGACCACCTCGATGGGGGGAAACACCATCATCTGCAGCTGACTTCAATTTTTTATAGTATGGTTCCCTTGTTAGTTCTTTCCCAGGTCCCAAAAACTTAGCTTCGATTTCACTGTAAGGCATCTGAGGAGTAAAGCATACAATTATTAGGACACGTTTAAAAAAAATATATAAACAAACATGTTTTCACAAGAATAACTTTAGAAAAGAATCTTTGATACAATCATTTAATGGTAAGACCTTCCCAACTACAGTCAAACTATATAATCACATATTCTAAGTACTCTCATAATAATTTATGGGAGGAAGCTGAGGTTAGTATCATCTAAAAATATATGTGCACCTCATTGTTTTTGGAGGTACAAAAGATAAACTTATGATCTCATGCAAGCTAAACAAGCACTCCACTACAGAGTTATATCCTATGTCTTTTTTTTCATATGGTAAGAATGTCTCACTAAGTTGACAAGGGTGGCCTTGAATTCACTCTGTAGAATACAGTGACCCCATCCTTCTGAGTTGCTGAGATTACAAGTCTGTGCTACCAGTCCTCTTTAAACAATCCAGTTTAAGAACCTACATTTGGAAACTTGAATCATATTGTATGCATTTATATGTGTATGTATAGATAGAGAATTGACATTTGTTTCTAAAATGGCTTTGGTGCAATGTACCATGAATACCTTCCTGTTTAAAATCATGCCTTTTGGAGTATATGCTTCAATGTCTAAACTTCAGTCATCTCTCCTTAGCATCCAAATACCAGATTAACTAAAATGCAGTTTTTGTGGGCCTTTTCCTTCCAAGTTGTGTAAAAGCAGTTCCCAATTGAATGTAATAATTGAAAAAAAAAGTTTTGAATTTCAGTGATACAAATTATGCTTAGGAAAAATAATCAGGAAACTTCAAAAATCATATCATTCATCTTTTCTAGTAGTTTCTCTAATACACTTTTCAGGCAGGGTGGTTTATGACGGTAACAGTAGCAGTTGGCAGACAGAGAAAGGAAGATCCAGAGTTCAAGACCAGTTTAGACTACATAGTAAGTTCAAGGTCAGTCTGCATTACCCAAGACCCTGTCAGTAAATTAATTTAATTAAAATTACACTTCTCTTGACAGGCAGTGATAGCTCAAACCCGTAATCCTATCAATAGGGGTTTCCAGTCCAGTACGGGTGGGCTACACAAATGGGCTCCAGAGCAGCCTGGTTTAGAGAGACCGTCTTTAAAAAACAAAAACAAAACTTCGCTTCTCTTGTCACTTTTTTTTTTTTGGACCGTTAAGAAATCAAAAGCTCTCCTTTGGTCACATTCGGCCTGCTCTTGGAATCAAAACTAAAACCCTACAAACTAGAGAAGAAAGGCCATTAGCAGAAACGAAGGAAGCTCTAAGAGCGGAGAAAGCCATTTTCCCGGAAACAGCCCCCACCTCAGCCACACCCTCCCACTTCCTCATTCTAACGTCATAGCTACTTGAGGAAGTGCAGAAGGGTGCACGGACATCGCCAGTACCCTACCTGGGCCCCAAGGTCTCCTGACCCCTAAGCTGCCAGGTCAGAGGCGCCCCAGCTTCTCCGTCCCTAAGGAAAACGTCAGGATCCCTTCTAAGAATCTGGGGAGGCCTCGAAGGCTGAAAGGCTTCTCTCGCGGCTTCCACCCTCACAATTAGGCGAAAGAGTTGTGTCAAGCCACCAGTGAAGACCGGAAATGCCTCCCTTACACACACTGGCACACTTCCTCACCCCAAGCCATTGCTCTGTATGTACTTCCACCACCTTCCTCCCCAAGTCCTCCCACAACGCCCCCGAAAAAAGAACTTCCGCGAAGACACGAACCTCCGGGAAGGCGAAAGGCCGTCCAAAACGTAGCTACTGAACAGAGCTGGAAAGAGACGCGAGGCTGGAGCAGTTCCATACGCAAGATGGCCGCTGCCTCTCGGATTACCCATGTAGCACTGCGGGTTCGCGCCGGGCATTATGGGGATTGAAGTCCGGCGTTCCCTGCAATCTTAGTTTACCTCATGGCACCGAGACTCAGTCTTCCAGAGTCCATTGCATGACGTATGCGCTATTTTGGCCACAAGTGTAGACTCAGTCTTGATACCCGCCCTAGAGTGGGGGAAGTTACTTAAAGAAACATCAACTTTATAAAGGCGATGTTCTCTGGAGTTCACAGCTAAGAAAGAACAAGAGTGCTTGGCGCCCCCAGGTGGATGCGCAAGCCTCTGTGGTGAGTGAACAGTTTTCAGGCTTTTTAGGAGTCAAAAGAATCAGCAGAGGCTTCAAAGAAGAAAACATTTTGTGTAACAGAATTTGGTTGCTATGGTTTCTCAGAAACACTATTAAGTATAATTTTAAGCTTCTGAACTTGTCTGGGAGAGTAGAGGGCTTGCACCTCGGCACCTCATAACAGATAGATGACTCTTAGGGGAAAGGAAATTATATTATAAAGTATCTTACTTCCTGATAGGAAAACTGCTATATAAATATGTGTATTGAATTAAAAATAAATACCAATCAAATAATAACTAGCTTCAGTTAAGGGTCCTTTTTGTCTTTTCCATTGTTATTAGCTTGATATCCTCTTTGCCCCTTGTTTCATTTGGGCCCCCACAAGAAAATCGGCCATCTCATCATATTTGAATAAGTCTTGGCTCCAACACAAGAATGTTTTAATTTTTAAGTATAATAGATAAAAGCCACAGTAAAGCCGGCCAGTGTTGGCACACGACTTTAATCCCAGCACTTGCGAGGCAGAGGCAGACGGATTTCTGAGTTCGAGTTCTGGTCTGGTACACAGACCAGAGTGAGTTCCAGGACAGCCAAGGCTACACAGAGAAACCCTGTCTAGAAAAACCAACCAATCAACAAAAACAGTGTAGGATATTTATATTAGAACACTTAGCACCATTATTATGACCCAGAGGGCTCACAACCTATCTCTGGATAGGATCTTCTTGAAATACAATTTTCATTGCGACTTTTGTTTCCTTATGTTTAGTTTCAAGTTATGCATCATTTTTAATAAAAATAAATACATAAAAATCAGTATTTTATGTGAGTGTTTTACCTGTGTGAGAATATATCTATCTATATCTATATCTATATATCTATTCTCTCTTAAGAGCCTTGTGTAAAAGAGAGAAAACCCATTTACTTTATGAAGCAAAGGAAAGCAGTGTCCTTGCCCTGGTCCTTTCCAATCCCTATTTCTGCCCTTCTATTGTGAAGAATCTGTTGGAGTGTTCTAGAATGTAACCCCAAATCTATTGTCTATTCTGCACATTACCCCAGCATCTCCTACATCCCATAATCCCGCAGCAGCTGGAAATATGCTCCTTAAACTTTCCCTGGCTTTCCCCTTCAGTCCTAAGAATTGAACCTAGGACCTCAGTTATGGCAGATAAGCCCTCTACCACTGAGCCACGTCTTCAAGCCCCCCACTGACTTCTTGAAACATATTTGATTTTCATATAAAAGTGTATGTGCTGCCTCCTTCAGTTTATGTTTGCTATGAGCACCAGAACCTGAGAGCATCCTCTGAATATAAACACCTTCTTAATAAGGCTCTGGTCTAACTGTCGGAGGTCACATACGGGATGGCCACTCTTGGCCGTCAGCTTGACTGTTTGGAATGAGCTATGACCCAGAAATGGAGAGCACACCTGCGAAAGATTTCCTGCTTGGTTTGAAGTGAAAGAATCCACTTCTAGTGCTTACCTTTGAGATAAGAAGACACAAATCTGGGCTGGAGAGATGGCTCAACGGCTCTCCCTAAGGTCCTGAGTTCAAATCCCAGCAACCACATGGTGGCTCACAACCATCCATAACGAGATCTGACTCCCTCTTCTGGAGTGTCTGAAGACAGCTACAGTACATGCAATAAATAAAGGAATCTTAAAAAAACAAAAAACAAAAAACACGTGGTTGTGCACGCCTGTAATCCCAGAACTTGGGAGGCAGAGACAGGTAGATTTCTGAGTTCGAAGCCAGCCTGGTCGGACAGCCAGGGCTACACAGAGAAACCCTGTCTCAAAAAACCAAAACCAAAACCAAAACCAAAAAAAATCCCCAAAATTGTCTTTCTAAAACAGAAGGCTCCTTCCTGAAGCCCCCAGCCTTCAACATTGACCTGTGTAAGGTAATGTTCCTTAAGTCTAACCAGAGCTCCTCCTGCTGCAGATTCTATGCATATTAAAGGGTCTACAGTCCTAGGGCTTCACTCACTGCTTCTGATACACAATAGACTTTGTTTAAAAAAAAAAAAAAAAGAAGGATCTGGAGAGATGGCTCTGTGGTTAAGAGCATTGACTGCTCTTCCAAAGGTCCTGAGTTCAAATCCCAGCCACCAACCACATGGTGCCTCACAACCATCTGTAACAAGATCTGACTCCCTCTTCTGGAGTGTCTGAAGACAGCTACAGTGTACTTACATATAATAAATAAAATAAATCTAAAAAAAAATCTTTAAAAAAAAGACGAAGACACAAGCCTGTGATCTAGATCTTGAGATGGGAAGACGTGCCTTTAATATGGGCCATGCTTTCTGCTGGAAGTCTATATAAGAACACGAAAGCAGAGAGCTTTTGCTCCTTTCCTGCTTGTCCTTGCCTTACTAGCACATCCACCTTCACTGGCACTGGAGCCTTCTTTGGGATCCCAGTATATACAGAAGACCATCTGAGACACTGGGCCTTGTGGGGCTGAGCAACTACTGGGTTCTTGGACTTTCTATTCACAGCTCACCATTGTAGGATTAGCTGGACTGCTGCCTGTAATTCATTCTAAATTCTGTATATGTGTATAGATATATGCATATTATACATGTATACATATATACATATGTGTACATATGTATGTATACATACATACATATAGAGAGATATTAATTCTCTAAGTTCTGTGACTCTAGGGAATCCTGACTAATACAACATATTACTTACCATTAACAATATATAGCAGTTTGATGTGTCATTTTGTACAATCTATTATTGAGGTTTTCGGAGCTACTGCAACGTATTTCACAAGCCTCAGTTGCTGTAATCTATGCTTGTAAATGATGGGTTTTCAATCCGGAGTTGCTTATATATAGTGTGTCTGAAGCTATTCTAAATGTATATGAAATTAGCATTATAGTATCAAACCAGTAAAGGAAAATGTAGAAGTAAGAAAATTATTTCAGACATTCCAAACATTGAAGAAAATCAGTAAGAGTATAAATGGCTGTAGAGACAGGAGAACCTCCTAGTTGATGAAAGCATCTAACTAGCATCCCCTCCTCCACAACCCTCCAGAGAGGACCACAGCCTTGCTGACACGGGAGCAGTAGCTCAGTCTCTGTCTCTGTCAGTCTCTGAGCTGCAGCTGAATAAGATAATTGGTGTCGTTGTATATGCAAAGCCTAATTTACTATGGTAGCAAATGAAGGACAGATGGGGACTGGATGCACGCTTTTCCTGACCAAAAAAGCTGTAACCATATCTATATAAGACCAACATCTTTTTTTTTTTTTTTTAAATACCACTCCTTCTTCCAGGATTAGAAAATACAACTGAGTTTTGGAATGGTTCCAATGACCAATTATCTGAGATTATATCCTGTCCAATTATTTTATCCTGAGGAATTTCACACTGGCAATTTTGAAACCCTGAAATATAAAGAATACTTTTGCTGGGCTGGAGAGGTAGCTTAGAGGTTCAGAGCACTTGTTGCTCTTGTAGAGGACCCGGGCATGGTTCCTGGCTCACGGCTGCCTGTAACTCCAGTTCCAGGACATCTGACATTGTCCTTCTGACCTCCAGCACAGACTCATAAAATGGCCTCATTGGGACCTGGTGGAGACTAGGCGGAGAACTGTCATAGGAGAAAATAGGCCACAGGGGCCAGGCCATGGAAGTGTACACCTGTTGACAGGAGGTGATGAATATTATTTACCATGATGGTCTGCCTTACCCAGGCTTGGAAAGAATACAGTCAGCTAACCATAGATGGAAACCTCCAAACCCATGAACCAAAATAACCCGCTTTTTTGTTTTGGTTTTGAGACAGAGTCTCACTGTAGCCTTGGCTGTCCTGGACTCACTTTGTAGACAAGGCTGACCTCAATCCTAACAGAGATCTGCCAGTCTCTGCCTCCCAAGTGCTGAGATTAAAGGTGTGCAGTACCACACCTGCCTAAGAAGCCAGAGCCAGAGCTTTTATTTTTAAAGACCTATGTAGATCTCCTATTCTGTCCTTGCTGGGAACATTGAAGTTGTATAGGAAAGTTCCCATGGCTTAGTGGATGCATAAAATGGGTAGAAGCCTGTATGTAGCGATGGCTGTCAAAATAGTGCATGGTGAAGACAGAGTTGTCCCAGGAACCCTGCCGAGAGAGGAAATGAATAGGTGTGAGTGTTTGAAGGTGTTTGGTCTGCGAGGATTTACAACTCTTCTTCCCCAGCACAAAGACTGTGGCTTATAAACCTGCATTGCCTAATTTTTTTGTTTCAAACATCGTATCATAAGCTCCTGATTCACCTCATTTGTTCATTGTTGAAACAAACACTCTGAAACAGTCCTACTGCCGAAGACATCATATCAGGGAGAACCTGCTCACTGCAGGGATGGACAGCATCAAAGAGCAAAAGGCAACCAAGACTCGTCAGCTCTGGCAGGGACCTGGGGGGTGAAGAGAAACCTTCATCCTAGCCCACCCAGGCCGCAGCTGCAGCACTGAGGGCAGAAGTGGCAAGGGAGGACAAACCTCATTTTCTGGATGGCATCCTTGTGGCCTTCCAATCACTTCTTGTCCTATTAAGGGGGGGTTCTTGAGCAGTGGGAGGAAACTGGATCCCTAAGTCTACCAACTAGTAAGTGAGAAGTCATTAGTACTTTCAATTACACAGCACATAATCTATGCTGCACCAAAGGTTTAAAAACATCACACAAGTGGTGGAATAACTTTTAATTCCAGCACTTGGGAGGCAGAGGCAGACCAGGTGGACCTCTGAGAGTTCCTGACCCAGCCAGAGCTACATAGTGAGACCCTGTCTAACAGAACAAGACAACAAAAAGCCAGGAGTGGTGGCACATACCTTTAATCCTAGCACTGGGAAGGCAGTGGCTAGAGGATTGAGCCCAGCCTGGGTTATATAGTGATTTCCAGGCCAGTCAGGGCTGCATAGTGAGACCCTATTTGCAAATAAAATAATGCACTTTTTTTCAGAAAAAAAAAAAGTCGGACGTAGGGCACATGACCATACTAAGGAGGCAGAGGCAGAGGCAGAGGCAGGCAGATCTCTGAACTGGAGGGTAGCCTGGTCTACTTAGTAAGATCAAGGCTAGCCTGGTGTACACATTGAGGTCCAGGCCAGCTAGGGCGACAAAGTGAGACCTTATTCAAAAGAGGGAAAAAAAAAAAAAAAAAGCTCAAACAAGGGGGTTTTCCGCAATCTCCAGATTTCCCGCCAAAGCCTGGGAGGCTGAGTCAAGGCTGACAGCACTGACAGCTGCCCATCACTTTGCTGCCAAGGAGACGGAGGCGGCCGCGCGAGCAAGGCGGAGCCTGCGCGTGCGCGCCGCCGGGTAGGGGGCGGGGCCCGGAGCGCGGGCTAAGGAGCGCGTGCGCGCGCGCGCCTGAGCAAGAAGCCGTCTGGCCGGCAGGGGGCGCTGAGAACCCACGCGGCACTCTGCCTGCCCCCCGGGCGCCGTCCGCCGCGGTTCGATTGGAGCAGCCGCGGAGCTGCTCTTGGCGCCATTTTGAAGCGGAGAGGAGGAGGAACGGCCTGGACTGGCTGCGGAAGGGGAGGGGGGGGAGGAGGCGATTGGATGCGGCGGCGGCGGCGGCGGTGGTGGTGGCGGCGGCGGCGAGGGCGGCGGATCCCCGAGATCGGCGGAGCGCGAGGAGTGTAGGAGCCGGGCGGCAGGAGGTAGGAGCGACTTGGGTAACGGAAAGGGAGCGCCTCTTCCTCGCCTCAGCGCCCCACGCTCCATTTTCCAGCGGGGCGTGCGCGCGTGGAGCCGTCGCCCGCCCGCCGAGCCTCGCGTGTCCCGGTGTCCTCGCGGGGCTGCGGTGGGGTCGGGGGCGGGGAGGCCGCGGGGCCGCCGCTCGCGCCGGCCGGGAGTGACCTTTGCGGGGGCCGCGGCCGCGCCCCTCCCCCTCCCCCGCCTCCCGAAGAGAAGCCCCCCGCGCGCCTTCCCCCTTCCGGCTACCCGAGGGCCCGGCGCGAGGGGAGGCGCGCTCGCCGCTCTGCTCCGGAGTCGGGGAAGAGCCGGGAGCGGGCCGAGAGAGTCCTCGGGCGACGGCGGGTGCAGCCCCACGGCGGCGCGGACGGCGTGCCACGGTGCGGGCTCGCCCGCCTCTGCACCGTTATTCCACTGACACTCCAAAAGTTTGCGGTCCGGGAGAAGCCCTGGCGGCGGCTGTGGGTCTGCTTTCTTTTCTTTCTTTCTTTTTTTTTTTTTTTGTTTCGGTTTTTGCTCTGTACGTTAAAGATCGATGCTTGCACGTAGGAGCGGGCATGTAGCATGCAGCCGACAGGTGTTTGCAGGGTTGACCGAACCCCGAAATTCAGCACCTGCTCTTCAGAGCTGCATGCTATTCCAGTACGAGCTCCGGAGGGGTTTGAAAGAAGAGTGATTCACTCGCTCCATCCTTAGGAGCCCTCAAGAATTAAAAGTCTCCCACCCCCCCTCTTTGATTTCAAAGAACGCTGCTCTGATACTTGTGTTAGGAACTGATGGTGGCGGTAATCGCTCCAAGGAGTGGTCTCTCTGTTGAATACTTGTTGAAGCTTTGGTTGTATTGTTTCATTTTGAAGGTTGGTCTGAGGTCCTGAGGGGTTGGGGAGGCCTGTGTACTTCACGAATAACCTTTAAAGAGCCAGGTGTATGTAGTGTAGGAGGAGGGCTGTAGCTAAGTTATAATGACTGAAATGGTGAATGGCAATTTAAGCGTTGTTCTCAGCACATGTAGCTAAGAGTTCCACGAGTGGGTATTTTCTGTGTTAACTTTTGTAAAAGTCAACTGAATTGGCACAAGCGTGCGTTTGAGAGGCCATCTCTTGGCTGTGCACTAGGCATGTCAGATGCTAGTGTTTGGG